>NW_027507764.1:27949037-28136537 GCF_037356315.1 Lithobates pipiens | reverse complement strand
CTGGCGTAGAAGGAACACTGCATTTCATAAAAAGAACATTATACCAACAGTAAAATATGGTGGTGGTAGTGTGATGGTCTGGGGCTGTTTTGCTGCTTCAGGACCTGGAAGACTTGCCGTGATAAAAGGAACTATGAATTCTGCTGTCTACCAAGAGATCCTGAAGGAGAATGTCCGACCATCTGTTCGTGTACTCAAGCTGAAACGAACTTGGGTTCTGCAGCAGGACAATGATCCTAAACACACCAGCAAGTCCACCACCGAATGGCTGAGAAAAACAAAATGAAGACTTTGGAGTGGTCTAGCCAAAGTCCTGACCTGAATCCTATTGAGATGTTGTGGTATGACCTTAAAAAGGCCGTTCATGCTCGAAAACCCTCTAATGTAACTGAATTAGAACAATTCTGCAAAGATGAGTGGGCCAAAATCCCTCCAGGACGCTGTAAAAGCCTCATTGCACGTTATCGCAAACGCTTGGTTGCAGTTGTTGCTGCTAAGGGTGGCCCAACCAGTTATTAGGTTTAGGGGGCAATCACTTTTTCACACAGGGCCATGATGGTTTGGATTTTTTTTCACCTTTAATAATAAACACCTTCATTTACAAATTGCATTTTGTGTTTACTTGTGTTGTCCTTGACTATTGTTTAAATTGGTTTGATGTTCCGAAACACTTAAGTGTGACAAACATGCAAAGGAACAGGAAATGAGGAAGGGGGCAAACACTTTTTCACACCACTGTAGCCATATATATTTGTTATGGTAACATTTTTTTTACGTGACTTGCATTTATTTAATGTTTACTTTATTAGGAAAATACTGAAGTTCCCAAAGGATCAGGATCTCGAAGTTATAATTCTCTGACACAAGAGGAAAGGGTAATTCATATATAAAATTGTGTATAAATATCCGCATATTTCAGTTGTATCTCTATACATCGCAATATATGTATAATTGTAGAAAATCATTTTTCAAATTATCAATGTTATCTATTTTTTTCCTAAATATGAACAATAAAATTAATAATTTGATCATTTTCATAAATTTTTGCATGTATTTTATGTATGTAATGTATGTACAATGTTTTTTTTTTCCTTGCTTTTTTTTGTTGTTTATTTTAGAAAAATAAAAATGTAATATTTTATCAATTTATTTGCATATGCTACGTATGCTTTTATATTCTGCTAATTTATTATTATTTTTTTTTTTTTTAAGAGAAATATGATAATACAACAACTGTTGGCAAGGTATCCTGCCCCGGAACATGATCCAGCCTTTCCTAATAATCCAAAGATACCAATTACTAGTGAGGATTCGCAAACCACCCAATCGCAAGATACCCCAGATGACCAAATTCACTGGTGTCTTTTTGAGTGTTGCATAGCAATGGCAAAGCAAATTGAATCAGTGTGTTGCCGTGAAATACAGGAGGTTGAAGGATGCATCCCTGAGGGCAGCAAATGTATCACCAATGCGGATATATTTATTTCACAAATTGCTACTCAAGAACATGTTCAACTCACGTCCATGGCCATGCATCTAGATGATGTACCTGTCGTGGATGCCAACAACAAATCGGTAAATATGTAAATTTATAATAAATAAATTCTAAAAACACTGACCAAAGATGCTATTATGTCTTCTTACGCATTTTATAATTTAATTTTTTTTTAGATTTAGGCGATTGCGGAAGACTGCTTACCGGTTATTCATTGCGTGGATCTATGGATATTTAGGGAAGGGGAACCGCAGAGTAATTCCATAATGTGCTGTAAAAGTAGTTTGAGAAGTATTTCCGGATCCAAATGGTTCATACCTTGGTTTCCTATATTGACGATTATGATGCCTATGAGATGGCATTTCATTAAGGGCCGGTTCACACTGCGGGCGACTGCGATCCGACTTCAGGTCGGTCTAGGTCGCCTCAAGTCGCCTCCAGGTCGCGCTGCATTAAAAACAATGATAGTCAATGGAGCTGTCTTAATATACGCTACTGCAGTAGCTCCGACTTTTAAAAAAGGTTCCTGTACTACTTGGAAACGACTTCTAGGCGACTTGTACCCATTCATGTCAATGTAAGTCGCCTCTCCTGTTCATCTGCAGGCTACTTGCAGGCTACTTGACAGGAAGTCACCCAGCCCCCGCTGCAAGCAGCCCCTCCTTCCCATACACATTAGTTTCGTTTTCCTGGTTATCTTGAACTCACACAGACCAAGAGCTCAGTCCTGCAAAATGTCTGCTATGAACAGGAGAGAACCAGTGGACAATGAGTCCCTGATACGCCTTGTTAGGGAGAGAAGGTGTCTGTATGCCAAGACAGACAAAGCATACCAGCTAATACAAAAAAGAGAGAGTGCCTGGCTGGAGATCTGCCGACTCTCTTTTGAAGACTGGGATCTCTTGTCACAGGCCGACCGCTCTGCAAAAAGTAAGTTTATATGTCTTTTCTCCTTCACTATGCATGATTGTTGTAGTTCAATTTAGGTCTTGTAGGTCTTCTTTTGCACAGGGAATCGGTGCATAAATGCCCCCTTTCACAACAGTCCTTGGTTCCTCCCCCTAGATCCCCCTGCCATCAAAAATATCACACCAGAGCAACAAAAGCTCCAATTACATGAACATTAGATGAATTGACTGTTCTAATAGTGTCTGAACTGTATTCCCCACGTTTTTGCTTCAAAAAAGCATTGTTTCAATACCAACTTGATGTGCCACGTGACCTGCCATGGCTGCCACGTGACCTGCCACGGGACCTTCCACGGGTGACACAGGAAGTGCCACGGGTGCCACGGGACCTGCCACGGGTGCCACGGGACGTGCCACGGGTGACACGGGACGTGCCACGGGTGACACGGGACGTGCCACGGATGCCACGGGACCTCCCACGGGTGACACGGGAGGTGCCACGGGACCTGCCACGGGTGCCACGGGACCTGCCACGGGTGACACGGGACGTGCCACGGGTAACACGGGACGTGCCACGGGACCTCCCACGGGTGACACGGGACGTGCCACGGGACGTGCCACGGGACGTGCCACGGGTGCCACGGGACCTCCCACGGGTGACACGGGAAGTGCCACGGGACGTGCCACGGGTGACACGGGACGTGCCACGGGTGACACGGGACCTGCCACGGGACGTGCCACGGGTGCCACGGGACCTCCCACAGGTGACACAGGACGTGCCACGGGACCTCCCACGGGTGACACGGGAAGTGACACGGGACGTGCCACGGGACGTGCCACGGGTGACACGGGACGTGCCACGGGACCTCCCACGGGTGACACGGGACGTGCCACGGGTGACACGGGACGTGCCACGGGTGCCACGGGACCTCCCACGGGTGACACGGGACGTGCCACGGGTGACACGGGACGTGCCACGGGACCTCCCACGGGTGACACGGGAAGTGCCACGGGACCTGCCACGGGTGCCACGGGAAGTGCCACGGGACCTGCCACGGGACGTGCCACAGGACGTGCCACGGGAGCCACGGGACGTGCCACGGGACGTGCCACGGGTGACACGGGACCTCCCACGGGTGACACGGGACGTGCCACGGGTGACACGGGACATGCCACGGGACCTGCCACATGTAACATTTTACATGGCGCTCATTACAGGTCACATGGCACTTGGGGTTCCTAATGGTGCCTATTAACTCTAGGGCAAGATTACGGAGCAACATTGGGAAGTCTGTCACTGATGTGTAGCACTATGATAATTTTATTACAATAATGATTAAAGAATATAACCACATCAAAAGTAATTTCAACCTAATTTTAACATATTAAATTTATTGAACATATAATAACAAATAACAAAAAACATAGCAGACAACTTTAATTAAAAAACAATAATCCATATCAGCACATGTTAACAACCGTACTCAAAAATTCCCAAAAAGATACTTGATATGAAATCAAAACATTTGTGTAAAAATATTTATGAATTTGATTAGGAAATGGCGTCCATCTGCCACGGCAATTCACCATCCGGTGAATTGAAATAGGATCTAAATTGATCGCGCACTGTGGCACCATCAGTGGATCCCCTTGTAGCACTGATGTGTGCACTTTCCATTTCGTGTAGTAGAGAATCCTCAAAACAATATCCGTCCCTGACTCTGACAAAATTGTGCAGCACGCATGCTGCTTTTACAGCAGTTATAGCATTTTCAATGTTTAAGCTTATTGTAGTATGTAGAAAGCGCCATTTATTGGCTAGAATTCCAAAACTACACTCAACCACCCTTCTTGCCCTTGTTAACCGGTAGTTGAAAATCCTTTTAGGAGTGGACAGGTTCCTACTAGAGTAAGGCCTCATCATGTGTTCACCCAATGCAAAGGCCTCATCCGCAACAAACACATAGGGTAGCGCAGGTTCAGCTGTGCCAGGAAGGGGGCAATTTTCAGGAATACCAAGTAGATTCTCCCGTAGTCTTTCACCAAAGGATGAATTTCCAAAAATCCTTGCATCACAGCTACCTCCATAGGATCCAATGTCTACATATGTGAAACAGTAGTTGGAATCTGTAACGGCGAGCAGTACAAAGGAGCAATATTTTTTATAGTTAAAGTACATACTCCCGCTACCCACAGGCTTTTGTACACGTATATGCTTCCCATCGATAGCTCCAATGCAAATTGGGAAAATTGCACCTACTCCAAAATTTATTTGCTATATCACGCCATGTTTCAGGTGTCGGCCTCTTCATCACCATGGTGTTAAGCACGTCCCATAAAACTTTGCAGGTGTCTCGGATGATATAGCTGATAGTCGACTTGCCAGCCATGAACTCATAATGTAGACTTACAATTGAATGACCTGTTGCAAGGAAGGGGCTCCGCGATTGCTACAATCGCTATTTAAAAAAAATATTGAACCAACGAAGTGGTTCCGGGGGGAAAAGAGTAGCACCCTATATCCATGCCGAGGAGATGGAGTTCCTGAGGCCGTTCATGGATCTTAGAGCGTAAGATAATATCTTTCATATTAGGACAGTGATACTATACAGTTGGATAAGGATATAATAATTGTATTCTATCTTTCATGCAGAACACAATCCAGTATGCCGCACCCGGAACAGCCAGGTACATCGGCCCAATGTGCTGCGGCGGGCAATGCTCCCAGCGGAGAGGAAGGGGCACCTTCTCCATCATTAATACAGAGTCTTGGCCAAAACTCAATTGAAACAAATGAGGATTCCCAGCCGGCCAATCTCAGCATGGCTGAGGTAGAGGAACCCGAAGGCAGACAGGAACCAGACCGTCGCGCTCTCCATGGAAGATCGGGAAGACCAATTCGATTGCAAAACAACTTGGAACGTTTTGCGTCACTAATGGAGAAGATGAATACCAAGTTAAGTGACATGGAGAGTGCGGAAAGCGGATTTGGGATTATGGTGGCAGCAATGCTCAAAAAAATCCCGCAGGAGCGCCAGGCTTATGTTAAGAAAAACATTATAGATATGCTTGAGGCAAATATAGCCCACCAGCCTGCCACCAGTGCCCCCTCTCCAGTGTTTGCCCCACCACCACCCCCATCAGTACCCTTCCCTAACTATTATAATCCCCCGCCACCCAGAACCCACCCCTACTATTCCCCTCGTTATAGGCCATATTGTGACGAGTATGGCAACAACACACAAAGCACAAATGCCCCCATGCCCTATCCATTTCCTACCCCTGCAATGGCCACCCGTGAAAGCGTCCAACCCACACCTTCCCCCATTCCTTCCACTGAAGGTGACAATTTTGTCCCATCGTACCAGAATTTATAGTTTTTCTAATTGATGTCTTGATTTTTCTTACAATATGTGCTGATGTTATTTCTTTAAAAGTTACTTACTGTTTGTTGATGCTTTTTTCAAAAATTATGTTAATATTAAAAAAAGTTTATGTTTTGCTAATGTGTGGTATGTTTGAGTATATTACATTTAATTACATGCTATGTTTTTTTATGTCAAAAATAATTACCTAGGTGGCTGCAGCATTGGAGCAAAGCTTCATCTGCTGCTCCTTCACACAAAAAATAATAAAACATCATCAATGGGTCTCTTCTATCCCCTCCAAGATGTGAGAGCTGCTGACACTCAGCAGCTATCCTGCTCTGCTCCTCCACACTAATTGTAGCGCTGAGCTGTGAGGATGCAAAGTGTATTGCGCACCAGAAAGACAGTTTACCTTAATGTAATAATTAGTCTTTCAATGGATGAGATACTCTTCCTGTATGTTGTGTTCTGTCGCTCAAGATGGATGTCAACCAGACCAAGCAATTCATCAAAACTGCAACAAACCAAAAAAATTTTGTTAATCATCTATGTTAGAAAATAATAAATATAAACCACTGGTATCTACACACACACACACATTATCGCATCAACAATATGCCAAATATAAATCATCCGATTGAAGGGATTTAGCTAGGGTGAGGTGACGTAGCAAGTCATGTGTTAAGTAGACAATACACAAAGTGTGGAATGTGTGACACCTGTGACAGGTAATGTCGAAGGGGAAAACTACTCTATTTTACTCCTGAAAAATGCTTTTGCAACATGACTTTAAGGCCATGGCAGGTCCGCGGCACCCGTGGCACTTCCCGTGTCACCCGTGGGAGGTCCCGTGGCACATCCCGTGGCACGCCCCGTGGCACATCCCGTGGCACGCCCCGTGTCACGTCCCGTGGCATCCGTGGCACGTCCCGTGGCACGTCCCGTGGCACGTCCCGTGGCACGTCCCGTGTCACCCGTGGCACGTCCCGTGGCACCCGTGGCACGTCCCATGGCACTTCCCGTGGCACCCGTGGCACTTCCCGTGTCACCCGTGGGAGGTCCCGTGGCACCCCCCGTGGCACCCGTGGCAGGTCCCGTGTCACCCGTGGCAAGTCCCGTGGCACCCGTGGCAGGTCCCGTGTCACCCGTGGCAAGTCCCGTGGCACCCGTGGCAGGTCCCGTGACAGCCGTGGCACGTCCCGTGGCACCCGTGGCAGGTCCCGTGGCACGTCTCGTGGCACGTCTTGTGCCAAGCGCGGCACGTCGCGTGGCATGTGACATGGCACATGTGGCAAGGGACGTGGCAGGTCGACAATCCACAACTTGTGGCAAGTGACGTGGAAAGTGGACAATGACATACAGCATATGTACTTGCCTTGTGATCGACATCCGTGTATACTTGAAAAACTTGTCATCAAACCTACGCAAGTTCTCATACATAGCCCAGAACTGCCCTCTGTTATGTCGATTGGCAATGATTGGATGGATCCAGTAGCGACGTCTTCTTCCCATCCTCCTCCTCCGCTTCATTTCTTCTTCTTCCTCTTCCATCAGTACTGCCAAACCAGCTGTTAGGACAGCTGACATAAGGTAACGCACAGAGAGCATTTTGGACACAGAACAACTGTCAAAAACAGGAACAAGGAAGAAGACAGGAACAGGAATGATGTCACAAGGGGTGAAAGCTCACTTGTACAGTTCCCTGTCCTGGAGGCGACTTGTAAGTCGCCCCAAGTCGCGCTGTTAAGTCGGATACAAGTCGTATCCGACTTGGCTTCCCAAGTAGTGTCGCCTCGTGTCGCCCCCTGTGTGAACCGGCCCTAAAGATCGACGATTTTATTTTTATGTTATTGTTGAATTATATTTCTTGATCATACATCACGGGACACAGGAGCTTCATTACATAGTGGGTTATATAGGCACCTCTGGTGATTGGACACTGGTTGACCCTAATTAAGGAGAATCCCTCCCCTATATAACCCCTCCCATTTGGGAGGCACCTCAGTTTTTTTGCCAGTGTCTGGGTGATGGTCACGTAAAACTTTAGCTCTATGCAGGTCCCTGCGAGGGCCGAAGGGCTACAACAAACCGGATCCATACCTCGGGCCGATATTTGACTCCCAAGATAGTATGGTACCCGGGCCTCGTCTGCCGAAGAAGCGAGGTTTTGCCTGTAAGTCCTCTCCATTGGAAGACTGGGCTCTGGGAAAACCAGACTTGGTGTACTGTTTATACAGAGGGCACGAAAGCTTCTGGCAGAGCTTTTTACATGGCCCAGGTGGGAGGTTCTTCACGTAAGAGCCCCAGATATACCTGAAGGTTGGCTAACAATACCCGCCGTGATGGGTGAAGGCTGGAATTGGTCTGGTTCAGCAATTCCTGCGGCGGGGACAGGTAAGGGAAGTCATCCTGTATATTTAAATATATGAATGGATTTCTTCATTGTGAGTAGTTGTATGTCTTACCTGGTTTCCACCACTAGAGGGAGTAAGAGCAGCCTGATGCATACTTGCATGCCTTTCAATACACACGCTCAGTGAAAGCCTGGTTTCTCCAGCTAACTCACGTCTCCATTGCAGTGCCTGCCACAGATAAGGTAAACAGGGGTCCCACGCTGCTCCATTTTGGGTTCTCCTCCCCCCCCGGATTCCGCGGTCCTCGTGCACGCGCGCTGGGCACGCTCCCGGCCTAATGGAGGAGGGGGGGGGGTGTGGTTGCGAGCCGTGCACGTCAGTGTGCACGGCGCTGTACTGCGCAGGCGCCAGTTTTAAAAGCCCAGAGCGTCAGGGGACTGTAACTGGAGACACAGGAGCTGTGGGCAGTAAGCATCCTTGGGGATTGGATCCAGGCAAACCTTAAGACACCTACTCAGCATCAGGTTGTGCAGTTTAAGCATATATTGATTTATTGTGAGACTTTAAGCGCAACAGTGATCGCATTTGTACTAGTACCTCTGCTTTATAGCTTAGTACTATGTCTCCTCGTAAGAGGGTCTCAGGGGGAGGTAATAAGAGCACTGGCAAGTCACCGCCTAGGTCCAGGGGTTCCAAAAGTGCCTGTAAATTACCATCCCCTCTGCAAGACTGGAGCCAGCCTCTCAAGACGAGTCGGTGCCCCTGTCAGGTTTTGCAGCCTCTCCTAATGTCGCAGCCCCGGTTTATGTCACTGAGGACTCCCTTACGGCTACATTGGAGGGTTTTGAAGGGTGAATCATGAATTTTATTTCTGCTTCCCTGAAAGATAGCAGGAAAAGGGGTAGATCCCCTCCCTCTGCTGAAATCCCTCTCTCGGATGGTTCTTCTGAAAATGAGGAGGGCTCCCTATCTTTGGATAGGGATCATGAGCAGTCGGATGAGTCAGAGGAAGAGGAGATAGTCCCCTCCTCCCAGGCACAGTATTATACTGAATTGGTGTGTACCACATTCAGAATGCCTGCTGCTGAAGTCGCTACGTCCTCTGTTTCTTCCCTGGGAGTCAGGAAAGCCCCACAGACTGCTTATTCCTTCCCAATTCATCCTTTAATGGGTAAATTGATGTATGAGGATTGGGGACATCCCGATAAACTGTTTACTCCTCCCAAGAGGTTTTCCATGCATTATCCTGTGGAGGAAAGTTTCACCAAGAAGTGGGGGGATCCCATCTGTCGATGCGGCTGTTTCTTGTGTGAATAAGAACCTAACTTGTCCTTTGGATAATGCGCAGGTATTCAAGGATCCAACTGATAAAAGGCTGGAAACCTTATTAAAAGCCTCCTTTTCCATGGCTGGCGCTGTGGTGCAACCTACAGTCGCAGCCGTGGGGTTGTGTCAGTTCCTCAAGGAACAGGTTAAACAGATGTTTGGGCTCCTTCCCAGTGAGGAAGTAGAAAATTATGCAGAATTGCCTCACATCCTGTGTTTCATAATCGATGCGATTTTGGATTCTGTCCAACAAGCATCACGTCTGTCCCTCATGTTGGTACACATGCGTAGGGCCCTATGGCTAAAGAATTGGGCTGCTGAGCTGTCATGCAAAAAGCATTTGACTGGGTGCCCGTTTGAAGGGGAGCGTTTGTTTGGGGAAGAATTAGATAAATTCGTCCAAAATATTTCAGGGGGTAAGTCTACTCTCCTTCCAGTCAAAAAGAGCAAGCGTCCTTCATTCAGGCGTGCTCTCTCTCCCGAAGCATCAAGCTCTAAACAGTGGCGACGGCCTTCTCAGTCCTCCACCGCTAGAAAGGCTCAAGGCCGAGCCCAGGGACAGAAAAAGACTTGGGGGCGAAAGCCTGCCAAGCAGAGCCCCCAAACTTCCTTGTGAAGGGGCGCCCCCGCTCGGTAGAGTGGGGGGAAGGCTCCTGCAGTTTGCAGGCGCCTGGCGGGAAGAGATCCAGGACAAGTGGGTGATCTCTTCAGTATCTTTGGGCTACAAGCTAGAGTTTCAGGAGATTCCACCTTCTCGTTTCCTAAGGTCAAGGATCCCCAGGGATCCAGTAAAGCAAAAACCGCTATTTCTGGCCTTAGTTCAGCTACTATCCCAGGGTGTGATGGTAGAAGTGAGCCCGAAAGATCAGGGTTCAGGGTTTTATTCAAATCTCTTCACCGTCCCAAAACCAAATGGAAG
Organism: Lithobates pipiens; assembly: GCF_037356315.1. Lineage (NCBI taxonomy): Eukaryota > Metazoa > Chordata > Amphibia > Anura > Ranidae > Lithobates > Lithobates pipiens. Next base: position 28,126,167 of record NW_027507764.1, on the reverse strand, counting down.
TGTCAGACCTATCCTGGATCTGAAGGACCTAAACCGGTTCTTACACATCCAGACCTTCCGAATGCAGTCAATCCGCACTGTGGTCTCCTCCCTGCAAGGGGGAGAGTTTATGGCATCAATAGATATCAAGGATGCATATCTCCATGTGCCAATTTTTCCCGCACACCAGAAATTTCTAAGGTTCGCGGTAGAGCGGCGCCATTTTCAATTTGTGGCTTTGCCGTTCGGGCTTGCTACAGCCCCTCGAGTCTTCACAAAGATTCTGGACCCTCTCTTAGCAATCTTAAGAGTTCAGGGTATAGCCGTCATGGCTTATCTAGACGACTTGCTTCTCATGGAGAGAACTGCAGCGTTCCTAAGTCGCAGCGTCACCAAAACGCTAGAACATCTAGAACGCCTAGGGTGGATTATAAACCTAGAAAAGTCGTCCCTACAACCGACTACCAGGTTGGAATACCTAGGTATGATTATCGACACCGCTCAGGGCAGGGTGTTTCTTCCAAGGCTAAAGGCCTCGGCCATTGGAGATCTGGTGCGCCTGATTCTGGGCAGAAGATCTTCCTCCATTCGGTTGTGCATGAGACTATTGGGGAAGATGGTCGCCTCCTTCGAGGCCGTCCCATTCGCCCAGTTCCACTCAAGGCCTCTGCAGGGATGCATCCTTGCGGCTTGGAACAGGAAGCCCCAATCCCTGGATCTTCCTATGCGTTTATCCCCCGGGACATGCAAAAGTCTTGTCTGGTGGTAACAAACCAGGAATTTGCTGAAAGGCAAAAAACTTTTCTTCCTCTCTCATGGAAGATTGTCACAACAGATGCCAGCCTGACAGGCTGGGGAGCTGTATTGGAGGGAACGTGCTCGCAGGGGAAATGGTCTGCGACCGAAAGTCTACTACCCATAAATATCTTGGAGATTCGGGCAGTTTACATGGCACTCATAGAGTGGTTTTACAGACTGCAAGGTTTCCCGGTTCGGGTTCAGTCCGACAATGCCACCGCAGTGGCTTATATCAATCACCAGGGCGGTACCAGAAGTCTGGTGGCCCAAAAGGAGGTGAATCGCATACTTGTCTGGGCAGAAAAGCATGTTCCGTGTCTTTCTGCAGTCTTCATCCCAGGAGTGGAGAATTGGCAGGCGGATTTTCTCAGCCACCAGCAGTTGTGCCCAGGAGAATGGGCTCTGCACCCCGACGTGTTTCAGAACATATGTCACAAGTGGGGTACTCCAGACGTAGATCTGTTTGCATCCAGGTTCAACAGGAAACTGGACAAGTTTGTGTCAAGGACAAGAGATGCACTTGCTCAGGGCTCAGACGGTTCCCTGGGATCAGTACAATCTGATCTATGCCTTCCCCCCGAGCCCGCTACTGTCGCGGTTCCTGGGAAGGGTCAAGAGGGAGACGAAGTCGGTCCTTTTGGTGGCCTCGGCTTGGCCCAGGCGACCATGGTATGCAGAAATCATGAAGTTGGCAGTAGGCAGGCCATGGACCCTCCCTCTCCGGCCAGATCTGCTCTCACAGGGTCCAATCTACCATCCTGCTTTACGCAGTCTGAATTTGACGGTTTGGCTGCTGAGACCCGCATTCTGAGAGACCGTGGACTTTCGGGGCCAGTCCTTTCTACTCTGGTCAATGCCAGAAAGCCGGCCTCCAGGCGTATTTATTACAAAAATTTCCTGGTGTGAACTCAGTTAGTGGCATCCTAGAAAGTATGTCATTAACAGAATCTTGGCCTTTCTCCAGTCAGGCCTAGAAATGAATTTGGCCATAAGCACTATCAAAGTGCAGATTTCGGCCCTGTCGGTATTTTTTCAGAAACCGCTTGCATCACATTCCCTGGTACGGGCTTTTATCCAGGGGGCTATGTGGACAAAACCGCCAGTTAAACCTCCGGTATGCCCATGGGATCTGAATTTGGTTCTCTCGGCCTTACAGGGGCAACCATTTGAACCTTTGCATCTGGCTTCTTTAGCTCTCCTGACTAAAAAGCTGGTCTTCTTAGTAGCCATATCTATGGCTAGAAGAGTATTAGAGTTGGCAGCTCTTTCCAGTAAAGAGCCGTATTTAATTATCCATAAGGACCGGGTGGTTATGCGTCCCAACAGTAAAAAGGAAAAATAACACAATAAGGGAGCCCCCAAAGCTGCATAACCCATAAGTATACAACAAAAACACAGAAAAGTTTCCCCAGGGGTTTTTTAGCAGAAGAGAGTTGGTGTGAAAATAGTTGTTGTAAAAAAATAATTTATTTGACAGACAATAGTAATTCCAAATGAACAATAATACATCATCCATATAGGTAGTGCGACAAATACAAACATGGAACATCACTCATAGCAAAAGACTCTATGTACAAGCATGGTTTGCCAATTGTATTCGTAACATATGTATCCACATGAAAAACCCCGATGCATTTCGACCCTTGCGATTTCCGGTCTCTTCAGGGGGATTTATATTCTAGGGGAATGTCAAAATATCTAATTAAAGACTTTGGACAATATAAAAATATATATAAGTATAATATTTCAAATTAAGCAAAAATATGTCTCCATGCATATAGAGATATAGTTACCAATGGGTGTATGAAGACATGAGGACGTGTCGCATGAACCGGCATTGCAGGATTATAGCCATCCAGTGATCCCATCGCTGCCACATGTTCCCCTCGCGCCCTCTGGGTGGGTGCATAGTCCACTGAGCTTACAGGGGATTGTCCACATTAAATGGTAAGAACTGGGATAATCTGCTGCCATTACTGGCCATGAACATCCGAGCAACCCCTTCATATGCTACCCGGCTGACATCCTTTGAAGTGCTGACAGGTAGACAGATGAGACTCCCTGAACCTCTCTGGCTAGAGATGCATACACCTACCATAGACAGACTTTCAAATGGACCAATACCTCCTTAAACTCCAAAAAGCGGTAAAAGAGATCCATGTATTTGCAGCAGCATAAATGGGAAAAAGTCAAAAGAAAGCCAAGGCATATTTTGACAAAGGGGTTCGAGAATGCACTTGGGCCTTAGGAGACCGAGTTATGTTCTTAGAACTAAGACCCCTGGATAACAGTCTAAGTCAAAAATAGAGACCCATTTTCTATTATTGATAATTTAAGTCCTTCTGTATATAAAATCAGGATAGAGGTGGGCAAAAAGAAACAAGATAAATGGGTCCATGCGAACCAACTGAAACAGTTCCATGGAGCCAAAGAAATCAACTAAAATGTGCTACTTTCTTTCCTTTTAGAGCCATGAAGTTGATGTTGATTGTTATCCTGCTCCAGCTGATCAGACCTACTAAGGGAGAGGAGACTGGACCACTCATCAGCGTGATCATTGACAAGAATCCGGTCTACAGTCTAGAGGGGGAATCTGTTTTATTGCCTGTGGCCATTGTAGGGACTGTGAGGAAGTATATTGGTGGAGTCCCATTGATAATCATCTAGTCTGGGTTAACGGTGTCGCTGGGAATATCACCGACTACCGGGATGGAGTCATGAGTTTTCAGAACGGATCCTTGTTGATTTAAGATACACGGTTGAGTGATGCCGGAGAGTGGAAATATTCTTTTGATATCTCCATCCCCTTGTCCAGCAACACAGATGCATCCACTCTTCAGTACGTCCCAGGAAAAGTCACCTTGCGTGTGTCCCCAAAGACTAACACCCCTGCTCCTACAACTTTGCCCAAAAATACAGCTGCAATCCCCTACTATGAACTAACATCCTTGGAATGCCCATCACTGCAAGAGGGACCACCTAGTGGCCTAACGGCAACATCAATCCCTGGAGTATTGTTCAATAATGTTAAGTTCATTCATGTACCCGTGGTACTTAATTTGTCCCAGTGGAACATGGCTGAATTCGGCTCATGTGTCCCGACAAACGTGTCTCGGTTTTACTCCTCCTTTCTGGTAGATTTGATTGCCTCCCATGCAAGCCAAACTCAGGACCCATTTGCAGAACCAATGATAAAAGAATATTCCTGCGCCAACATTGGCAATAAACCAAGAACTGCTGCGCAAACCGAAATGGATCAAACCTTGTCCACTATGCGGAAGAATAAAAAAACATTGGTGTCGCACTGTTCTAACACTAAATTATTCGTCTGAAAAATATCTGTCTCCTACCTCTAGATATCCACGAGTGTAAACATATACAGGGTAAAAGTAGAAAAATGTGCAGAAAGCCAAATTAATAAAATAAATATCCATGCTTAATAAACCAACTATGTGGCTAAAACTAGTTGATAAGTATACTGTAAACAGCCTAACATATAAAGTGCAAAGTGACCCGATATTGGTTCCCTATGAAGTGGGAATAAGTCCAGTGGAAAAAATAGCTTTCAGAGACTTGCTGCAAGTGAATACCTTGTGTAGTAGCAAAGCCCAGTTTGAAGCTGAACCTGCAGCAAGCTTGAGGACTGGTTGGTTGGATGTGGTGTGACTTCCTCCAGCTGTGATGTTCTCCGATCCTTTCTTATCAATAATCGATCCCTCACCAGACTGTATTTATCAGGGAAGACTCTGGAATAAAACTTCTATGTGAGGGGTTCAGACATCCTGACTGTACTGTGCAGGAGCTGACCATGTTGTTCATTCCTCCTTTGTTGATTTATCCTTGCCGAGAGACAAAGACATTAAAGGAGAAGTAATCTTTATGGATTTGGGGAGAAGAGTTTGAAAAAGATCCAGTGAGCTTATGTTTATATGCGGTTATCTCCTTACCACAAGGTAAGGGGCCATTGCCTACCAACGTGTGTGTTCACAGAGTGATAAAACACCTGGATGTTGTCACTTTACGGAGTTTGCACAGTGAAGCACTTGCACTTCAAAAAGCTTGTTTTTTACACCACTTATGAACTGAACACCCATTTATATTTTTAGATTGAAATATTGTAATGTGTACCGATACCCATTTATAGACTTTGGATTCATTTATTTTATTTATATATATATTTAGTTGCTTCTGCAGTGCGTTTACTCTTTTGCACTAAGTTGATACACCTCTTTTGGGAATTGATATTCACGTGTAGATTTTGGATATATTTCTATTTTATATTTATATATTGTCTGGCTGCCCCTGCAGTGCGTTTGTTTATTTGCAGCAAGTGGATACACCCCATATTTATGCCTTTATTTGACTATTATCGGGTCACTTTGCCCTTTATATGTTAGGTAGTTTACAGTATACTTAACTAATTTTAGCCACATACTTGGTTTATTGAGCATTGGATATTTATTTTATTAATTTGGCTTTCTGCACATTTTTCTACGTTTACCCTGTTTATGTTTACACTCATGGATATCTAGAGGTAGCAGACAGAAAGATATTTTTCAGACGAATAGTTTAGTGTTAGAACAGCGCGACACCAATATTTTTTATTCATTTGCAGAAACCAAACCTCACTCCCCATAGGGCCATTTTCAGATCCAGAAAGTTAAAGGGCTTGGACAGCATACTTGGGTCCATCTCAGGACTTTTTGGATCTGGCGTGTCAATTTGGAACCGAGCCGATTTGTCAGCAATTCGCAGGCATATTGGAAATTTTGAACAGAAAGAGGGTCGGCAAGTGCTGAAACCAGTTCTGCAGGGTGTTGAGGGGCTTGCAGAGGAGGAAAGGTTTACGGTTTATAACATGAAAGATATCGCCCAGTTGTTTGAAAAGACACAACAGAAAATAAACAAAATCATACACATAAATAATCAAAAAGCTAGAGAGGATGGTATGGGGAAAAAGATAATATGCACCGCGTATGGAAATTTTGTTTTAACCAAGGTCACTAATATCATCCGAGATATCCAAGCAGGGAAAATCCCTGATACATTATGACATTCTGGAGACAAGTTCAAACCTTTGACGGTTTCCACAATTCGAAATATAGGGATAGTAAAATCACACCGAAATAGAGGGCCATTTGGTTGCAAGAAGAGCCCGTCACTGTGCGCCTACTGTGACTTAATGTATGTTTCCTTCACCATGTCGCTGCCAGTGTTCCATCCACAAGATGACTACTTTAACACGATGGCATCCATACACTCCCTCGGGTACCTCGAAAACGATGTGAACAAGGAAAGGTTGTACCTCCCTGAAATGCTCATTCAAGTCCAAGGGCGATGGAAAGCACCACACACTGCCTGCTGCACTGTCAAAGACAATAGGTACTTATGCTGTTGTGATGTGTTTGAAATTGACACTCCAGTCTGTGGTCTATGCAATGACCCCGATCCCACAGCCAAAGTAGCGAGGGACCCCCCAACTGCAAAGTCCACGCCAACCACCTCAAGAAACCAGTCCAAGTGAGATGGAAGCTAACTGTCCAGGGAAGTTGTCAAAATGAAGAACCCCTAGCACAAAGGTCACCTACCACATGGATGGACTGTACTGTGTCATTACCAATCAGGAGACATTTCTCTATGGGGTCAGTCGTGTCCAATACCCTATCCAAATGTTTGCTTCATTCCACATGAGTACACTATTATTGGGGAAACTGTAGTAACCCTCATACCAGTGTTAACAGAAGACTATACCATTGAGAGTCCCCCTGATGTCCCAGATCCTATAACCTAGCTACCCCATTTTGATATAAAAACTGATACTCTGTCAGTAAACCTTCACAATCTGCTTGCAAGGAAGGATACCCATATAATTCAAATTAGTAATGATATGGGGAAAACAGGGAAAAGGTTGAATGAACTTCTACATGATGGGGATTTCAGCTTAGTCACCAATAGGACCTGGGTGGAATGGGAATAAAAGGTCTTCTCATATTGCAGTGTGGGGTACTGTTATTTATGACGGGCATGGTGATATATCTCGGCCAACTTCTAAGATGGCAGAGGGAGAAACTGAACTCACTAATGGAGATTAGACATAAACAATTACTCGAGTGTGGCGTTGTTCCATCGGTCTCAACTTGCCACAAGGGGTCATCTGTTGCCTTATGAGGAGTTTATGAGTAATCTCCATTAGCAACTGGGAATATTTGTATTATAGATGTGTATATATATATATATATATAAATAAGTTTAGGATAAGAAATAAAGAATGTTTATAGTAAATATTAGGTTAACTTGGCTGGATGTGAGAAAATACATGAACAGACTTTTGGCTGGAATATGTAATTCAATTAACAGTTCCTTTTGGCTTATAGGTATGCCAAGTGTGTGTTAGGGAGATGCCCTGCCGTTTACCTAACTTGGTATTCAAAGGCCCAGGAAAAGATACCATTTGAGTGTGTAGTCGGTATGGGCCCGAATTCATTTGCTAGATAAAGGCTTGTGTATTCTTCCGTGGTAACCAACCATTTATCCATTTCAAAGGGTGTTTGATATGCTTAAAATATTGCTTTGATCTGTTCAGGAATGGACAATTTGCCCCGGCTATGACTGACTCAGTAAACCAAAAAAGAGGAGGGGCTATTGAGGGGAAATTAAGTTATAAGTAAATTGACCAATCTTAGAAGAGATACGCCCGGGGGAGGAGAGGGCTAACCAATCAGGGTGGTCCTGTGCAAGTCAATGAGAGATGGCTCTTTATTAGTGGGACTCACACAAAGATAGAGGGTAGATGAAAACTGACCGGGGCCCCAGGCCAGTAAGATAGGTAATTATCAGATCATCTACCAGCACTTAAAGGTATACCTTCTTATCATATGTCTTGTTTTGTATTGTGATGAATATAATCTCTATTCTTGTATTTTAACCTAATATTTTACTCCCTTGCTTAAGACTAGAGATATTTTCTGTGTATTAGATAGGCCTGTAACTTACTCTAATAAATATTATGTTAAAGCTTTTTCTTCTGGGTAAAAGAACGCTTATTTAACCCATATATCATATCTTGTGATTAATCAGAAATATAGATTTTAAAGGTTAACAATATCTATATACAGAAGGTACATTTTCCCATTACTATATTTAGATAATCCTTTGAGTATGAGATAGGACTTTTCATTTCATTTTTGTCCAATCATATAAACAAAGCCAACTACAAATGTTTTGTTACTATTGCAGTGGTATGTCAGAGTTGTCCTTCGATATAACAGTAGTTAGTGTCAGCTGAAATCAGGAGTACAAATCTACAACGCTCTGAACATGACTGAAGAGCTTCCGTGGATTAAAGCGGAGAAAAGTAAATCTCGACTGAATTATGGAATTCATGTTATAAAAGGTCCGTTGTGTAATATTTGGATTATTTTTTTTTTTTTTAGAAAATTGTTACTTTGCCTATTTTTTTGTTTGCAGAATATTAAATCTCTTAAGACATTTGACATCAGTCCATACACTTTGAGGCCTAATGAACATATCAACTACATCCTACACGCTGTGATTGTATACAGAGGACAAACTTGCACAGAAGGACATTCTTATATTATATCATTATTATTATGTAAAGGTAAGGCTCCCCAATATAATAAAGATGATGATTAATTTGTGGTGTGCGGTGTTGCTGCTTTTTTCCTGGCTGTGTTTGGTAAATTATCCGTTTTTCCAGCTGGTGATGTTCGGAGGTATAAGATGAATGACGAGGAGGTAACCCCATGTAAACATCAGCAAGGTCCTACAACAGGAGGGGAGGTCTATCTGCTTTTCTACAGCAAGTTATTTCACCTATTTTGGCAACTAACTTTTTTTGTAATTTTATCTGTTCATTGACATTTTCTATTATAAGTATCACAGAAAATAAGATCTGGCACGGCTGCTCACAGAGAAATGAGTTCACAATATCATCAATGTCATAAAGCGGAGGGCCTGCCTACAACCCTCCCCTGGATGGAGGCGAGGAGTCTGTTTTTTGGGTGCATAGCGGGCCCTGCACTTGATGACCACTGCAAATTATTAACCATCTCTCATGTTCCTTGTCACTGGGGACCTCTGGGGTGAAGATCTGGGAGCTACCTGTGCCCAAATACATGCTTTTAAAGTTCTAAACCACTGAAGTGTTTAATATACATTGTGTGAACATCTGTAAGTGTTGCCTGTATTCTGTATGCTATTATGTATTATGATTTCTATTTGATTCATCCTTCTTAAAAAAAAAAAAAAAAAAAGTTTCTCCTTGCTCTCACTCTTGAAGGAGGAGGAAACTATAGACTCTGAAACGCGTCAGTAGAGGAAACTGTGAAAAATATTAAAATGTAGATTTAAAGGACATCAAAAATGTTGATCGATTTTTAATGCCTTAAAAAAATCTTAAAGAGCCAGACAACAAGTTAATACTTAACCACTTCAGGACCGCCGTATTGCCATTGTACGTCAGCACAATGGCACAGGCAGGCAGAATCACGTACATCTACGTGATTGCCTTCCAGCGGGTGGGGGGTCCCATCGGACCCCCTCCCGCTGGATACGGCGGTCCGATTCGGTCCAGCAGCGATCCGTGATGAGGGGATGGCCGTTCGTTTTCGGCCACCCCCTCTGGATCGCTCCTGGCCAATGAGAAGCTTCCTCCCCTGTGTATTGTTTACACAGGAAGGAGGAAGTGATGTCATTCTCCTCGGGGCGGTCTTTTTGACCGGACTACGAGGAGAAGAGTAAAAGTAAGTCTGCACGAACACTACACTGACATGTAGGTACACACAGGCACACAAACCCCCCCCGATCCCCCCCCCGATCGCCCCCCGATCCCCCCCCCGCCCCCCCTCCCCCCCCAGTCACAGTGTCACTGATTGCATTGATCATTTCTTTACTGATCAATGCATTCAGTGTCAGTTGTGACAGTAAAAACTGTCAGGACAGTTAGTGTTAGGTCCAGGGTAGCCCCCTATCACCCCCCAATAAAGATTTAACCCCCTGATTGCCCCTAGAGTTAACCCTTTCACCCCCTTTTGCCAGTGTCACTAAGCGATCATTTTTCTGATCGCTGCATGTGTCGCTAGTGTCGCTAGGTAGCTAGTTATTTTTTTAGGTTCACCGCCAGGTTTTTATATCGCTAGGTACCCCGATATACTACCCAATAATGTTTTTAACCCCCTGATTGCCGCTAGTTAACCCTTTCACCCCCTTTTGCCAGTGTCACTAAGCGATCGTTTTTCTGATCGCTGCATTAGTGTCGCTACAGTCGCTAGGTAGCTAGTTATTTTTTTAGGTTCACCGCCAGGTTTTTATAGCGCTAGGTACCCCGATATACTACCCAATAATGTTTTTAACCCCCTGATTGCCGCTAGTTAACCCTTTCACCCCCTTTTGCCAGTGTCACTAAGCGATCGTTTTTCTGATCGCTGCATTAGTGTCGCTACAGTCGCTAGGTAGCTAGTTATTTTTTTAGGTTCACCGCCAGGTTTTTATAGCGCTAGGTACCCCGATATACTACCCAATAATGGTTTTAACCCCCTGATTTCCGCTAGTTAACCCTTTCACCCCCTTTTGCCAGTGTCACTAAGCGATAATTTTTCTGAACGCTGCATCAGTGTCGCTAGTGTCGCTAGGTAGCTAGTTAACTAGGCTCCCAAAAAGTCCCCCACATGTGGTATCCCCGTACTCGGGAGAAGCAGCAGAATTTATTTTGGGGTGTAATTTGACTTCTGCCCATAGCATGTGTGAGCAATATATCATTTAGTGACAACTTTGTGCAAAAAAAAAAAAGTTTGTAATATTCCCGCAACTTTTGGCAAAATATAAAATATTCCATGGACTCAACATGCCTCTCAGTAAATAGCTTGGGGTGTCTACTTTCCAAAATGGGGTCATTTGGGGGGGTTTTGTGCTATTTTGGCATTTTATGGCCTTCGAAACTGTGATAGGTAGTGAGGAGTTAAATCAAAAATTTGCACCCTTAGAAATCCTGAAGGTGGTGATTGGTTTTCGGGGTGCCGTGCGCGACTAGACTCCCAAAAAGTCCCACACATGTGGTATCCCCGTACTCGGGAGAAGCAGCAGAATGTATTTTGGGGTGTCATTTCACATATAACCATGGCATGTGTGAGCAATATATCATTTAGTGACAACTTTTTGTAAAAAAAAATTTTTTTTTTTTTTTTTGTCATTATTCAATCCCTTAGGACAAAAAAAATAAATATTCAATGGGCTCAACATACCCATCAGCAATTTCCTTGGGGTGTCTACTTTCCAAAATGGGGTCATTTGGGGGGGATTTGTACTGCCCTGCCATTTTAGCACCTCAAGAAATGAGATCGGCAGTCATAAATTAAAAGCTGTGTAAATTCCAGAAAATGTACTCTAGTTTGTAGACGCTATAACTTTTGCGCAAACCAAAAAATATACGCTTATTGACATTTTTTTTACTAAAGACATGTGGCTGAATAAATTTTGCCCTCAATGTATGACTAAAATTTAGTTTATTCGATTTTTCTTATAACAAAAAGAAGAAAATATCTTTTTTTTTCAAAATTTTCGCTCTTTTTTCATTTATATCGCAAAAAAAAAAAATCGCAGAGGCAATCAAATACCATCAAAAGAAAGCTCTATTTGTGGGAAGAAAAGGACGCAAATTTCGTTTGGGTGCAATATTGCATGACCGCGCAATTACCAGTTAAAGCAGCGCAGTGCGAAATTGCAAAAAGACCTCTGGTCCTTAAGGTGTTTATTGGTCTGGAACTGAAGTGGTTAAAGCACGTTCAAAACTTTTTGAATACGACATGTTTTCTATGCAAATCACCAATTATATACCTTTAGAAAATGAAAAGCATATCCCATGACATTGTCAGTAAAAGGTATGAATCCTTGATGATCATCTCCAGAACTCCCGCTACATGCCAGTCCTTTCTTAAAGCTATTAGTGAAGCCCAAAACAACCAAATATTGGATTTGAGTATAACCTTGGAAATTGTTCATTATCTGGAAGCTGTTTCGGTACTTCAACATCAGCAGGGACCGGGGGTGGTCAAGAATATGACTGTGTATGAGCGGGAAAAGAAAGTGGACCACCAATATGTCACTTTGGAGCACACAGTGCCTTGTGCAATCATTGGGGTCCAGCTGGATAGATATCAATGAGCCAGCTAGCAGCTTTCGCTTTGACAGAAAAAGAAATAACGAGGTTCAAGGTATAATTTGGGTGAACAAAGCCAAACTTGCTGGAAAACACTCCTCAGAGAAAGCATTCTTCGTGTCCTCATCGGGACAGAAAATTTACAATGTGGAAAATGTCTTAAGGAGATATCATGGGAGGTTCAAACGACCACATGTAACAAGCCAAGTCATCAGTCCTGTATGTGAGGCGTGGACAATGTTATGAATCTTCTGATGTTGGCAGGTTCTTGGTTGCTAAATATCTTTTACACACAAATAAGACAGCAGATCAGTGGTAGAGAGATCACAGTAATAGGCACCTGTCACACAAGTCGGTGTGAGCAACACAACCAGCATCCAAGCAAAAAACCTCAAGAACTAAAAAAAATAACCTGCATGTGTCTCCATGGAACTTTAAAGAAAATTAGAGATCCCACCAGGATCCAGAGATCAGGGAAAAGTACTAAATGAAAAGCGGAACACATTTCCTGATTGATGCATTGCAAGAAGTACAAATAAATACTTGGGATCACCGGTGTTCTGGTCAGGGCTTTTGATGTGCCTATTTGTTGTCTTCCTGTCACCGGTCCATTCTAGAAAATATTTTGCCTTCCTACCTTTAGCTTGCCGGGAAAAATGTTTTTCCTAATATGTCAGAGAGACGCAGACAAAACATGTTCTCCACCACCCTCTGGTTTGTTGGGAAAATATTTCCTCCAATGTGCGAGAGAGACAAGACAATACGTATTGTACACCCGCTGTCTGTTTTGGGCCCATTATAAAGTGGTAGTCAAGTCGGTAAAAAAAATATCTAATAGTTGACTTTCAGTCTCTTTCATGTGCTCCAGTGCTCACCCCCAAGTGGAAGGCCAGTATGGCTGACATTTTACTAGTGTCTGAGATGTATCCATGCTCCCAGCCTCTGTTGACCATGGTGTGGAAGTTCTTCTGGATAGAAAGTCTGACTTCTATTCTCAAGAACTTCAGCAGGCAGACATGCAGAGGTACTTTCATCATGGCGAAGGAACTTGGAAGAGTTGTGAAGGGAAAACAGTTCAGTGAATTAATCTACCATTTCAAGATTCTCTACAAATATTTATGTATATCTATAATAATTTGATCTGTAAGATATAGACTTTTTCGCAAGAGCTCACTAATAGTAGACTTACTCTAAATTAAAAAGAACATAAAATAGAATCCCGGATCCACACTCTTAATGATGAATAGAAGGTAGAACAAGGAACACACCAGGCAGGTCCGTAATACTGCTGTGGAGAAGTTTTAAAGCTGGATTTGGATACAAAGAGATTTCCCAAGCTTTAAACATCCCAAGGAGCACTGTGCAAGCAATCATTTTGAAATGGAAGGAGTATCAGACCACTGCAAATCTACCAAGACCTGGCCGTCCCTCTAAACTTTCAGCTCAGATAAGGAGAAGACTGATCAGAGATGCAGCCAAGAGGCCCATGATCACTCTGGATGAACTGCAGGGAACTACAGCTGAGGTGGGAGAGTCTGTCCATAGGACAACAATCAGTCGTACACGGCACAAATCTGGCCTTTATGGAAGAGTGGCAAGAAGAAAGCCATTTCTCAAAGATAACCATAAAAAGTCTCGTCTAAAGTTTGCCACAAGCCACCTGGGAGACACACCAAACATGTGGAAGAAGGTGCTCTGGTCAGATAAAACCAAAATCAAACTTTTTGCCCACAATGCAAAACGATATGTTTGGCGTAAAAGCAACACAGCTCATCACCCTCAACACACCATCCCCACTGTCAAAAATGGTGGTGGCAGCATCATGGTTTGGGCCTGCTTTTCTTCAGCAGGGACAGGGAAGATGGTTAAAATTGAGGGGAAGATGGATGCAGCCAAATACAGGACCATTCTGGATGAAAACCTGTTGGAGTCTGCAAAAGACCTGAAACTGGGATGAAGATTTATCTTCCAACAAGACAATGATCCCAAACATACAGCAAAATCTACAAAGAATGGTTCATAAATAAACGTATCCAGGTGTTAGAATGGCCAAGTCAAAGTCCAGACCTGAATCCAATCGAGAATCTGTGGAAAGAGCTGAAAACTGCTGTTCACAAACGCTCTCCATCCAACCTCACTGAGCTCGAGCTGTTTTGCATGGAAGAATGGACAAGGATTTCAGTCTCTCGATGTGCAAAACTGATAACCATACCCCAAGCGACTTGCAGCTGTAATCGCAGCAAAAGGTGGCTCTACAAAGTATTAACGCAAGGGGGCCGAATAATTTTGCACGCCCCACTTTTCATTTTTTTTTATTAAAGTTTCAAAAATCCAATAGATTTCGTTCCACTTCACAATTGTGTCCCACTTGGTGATTCTTCACAAAAAATAAAAATTTTATATATCTTTATGTTTGAAGCCTGATATGTGGCAAAAGGTTGAAAAGTTCAAGGGGGCCGAATACTTTGTGTATATATATATATATATATATATATATATATATATATATATATATATATATATACACACACACACACACACACACACACACACACACACACATATATACACATACATAAATACACATACATAAATATTCAGAACAAAATATAAAAACCGATACACAGTATGAAAAATAAAACATTTAAAAGATAGTTCAGAACACATTTTCTGCTCTCAGACATGCCTAGTGGTTGAAGGAGATATTACCTGAAAATTCATCAAAGTAAATCATTCTTTTTTGCTTAACCAATAGAAAAGAAGCCATACCTTTTGGGCTGAGCATATTATAAGTTTTATGATCTTATTGTCTGAGAGGGTATTTAGAAGCAAAAAAGATGCCATGAAAAGTAGAGAGTTTCGGGGACCCGCCCTGAGAAAGACACTCGGGGACACACCCTGAGGGGGACACCGGGTGATACACACACTCCCAGACAGACTGACACTCATGCACCATGTATGAATACAGATTATGACATTCATGAAGATTCCTGAACCCTGATCCTTGGAACTCGGAGGTCACAAGTAAATACTCTTTAATAGTATCCATTTTTGAAAGCTACGGCAGCCATCTTAACTCTGGTAACCAGCCATTAGGAACAGTAGCCATTTTGGATTGGGTAATTATGCCATGTTGATTTTATCTTGTATGTTCTCTCAAATATTGATATATTGAATATTCTACTATTGATAAACATTCTATCGAATCAATAACCACCTTTTAAAATTTATTTTCTTTAATGATTCCATTTTTCATTATATTTTTCTTTTTGCATATTTGGAACAGCTGTCAGCTCATCCCAGGAAATTTTGAGATGTTGTCTATAACCAGCAACATTCATCCTGTACACCAAGCTGTAAAGCTGAACACACAAGTCATTACAATGGTATTTATACAATTATTTACAATATAAAGTAAATAGTAGTGCTGACTAAATAAACAAAGCAAACTGCCCCATCCATCCATGTCTCCATTTATTTTTTTGAGAAGTCACAACCTGTAATCTCATCACCATGATAAAACCTGGACCGCAGACCACCGGAGGGGAGCAGGGTCCAGTACTTAATCCAAGATGCTTCCAGTGACACTAATCCCCCAACCTCGCTGTCCTGGCCACATCCATGCCCATCAATGACGCAGAAGATAAGGGGAAGCAATAGGTGGTCCTGGTAGCCAGCTCAAATGATTGGTACAACTACAGACACTTCCCTATATCCTTTTCCCATCAGGCGGACGTGTGCCACGCTTATCAAATTGCCAAGAAGAAAGGCATCCCTGAAGAGCAGATTGTGATGGTGATGTATGACAATTTTGCAGATAATCCCAACCAAAAGAAATAAATTATAAACTGGATCAACAGAAAAGACGTGTATGCGGGAGTGCTTAAGGACTACAAAAATAAGTTCAAATTCCCCACTCGTGACAACCTCCTAACGGTGGTTTTGAGAGGTGGCGCAGAAATCGGTGAAGGGAAAAGGATATAGGGAGGTGATTAAGAGTAGACCTAAGAACCATATCTTTATGTACTTCACTAATCACTGAGCTCCAGGTCTGCTAGCATTTCCCAGTGATGATCTTCACTTCAAGGAACTGAACAAGACCATTCAGTACATGTATGACAACAAGAAGTACAAAAAGGTAGTTCCAACATTAACATTTACCCCACCATAGTCATCAACCCTCACGAGTCCTCTTATGCCGGTTATGGCTAGAAGCGAGACACATACCTCTGCTATCTCTAAAGCATCGGCTGATTAGATAATTCAGATGTGGATGATCTGTCCAAGGATACACTACACAAAAACAGTTTTTACTGATTAACACACACACCACTACTAGTCATGTGATGCAGTATGGAAACCGGACTATTTCCATGATGAAGGTGATGATAGAGCTAAACAACAACAGTGGCCCCTCACATTGACCCTGGAACCGGGGCACACTATGGACCTGATCCTAGCCCACATGTTTCCTTGTCCATCCTAAAAACAGGACGTTCCTGGCTACCAATGATGCTGCTAAGGCCCAGGATGTACTGACTAGGGATGAGCTCAGGCGTGTCCACATGGAACACATGCAGAGCCCGCCAGGAAGTCGGTGCAGCGCTGCGCTAATCATAGGCAATGAAACGTTGCCCGATCTCTGCAGCTGTACATTGGGGCAATGTCTCACTGCCAGTGATTAGCGCAGCACTGCACCGACTTCCTGGCGGGCTCTGCATGTGTTCCATGCAAACACGCCTGAGCTCATCCCTAGTACTGACCAGGATAAAAAGGGTCCTACAGGAGGACAAAGCCTTGATAAAGAAAAAAAAAAAAAAAGTGAAAGCCCCATACACCTGAGAAGAGTGACTTTAATAAACATTTTCTGGCATTTTTTTTTTTATTTTACGCATTTCTCAAGTGTTTTTCCGTTTTATATGTGCAGGCAATATGAGCTCAGTGTTCTGACAAGTGGCAATTGAAAATGTTTTTACATCATCAGAGTGATCCTTCCTTCTCTTCCTGGTTTTGCTGTGTGCTTGTTCTCTCAAGATATTCCACTCAGAATTTTAAGAATATTCCACTCAGAAAATTATATATATATATGTATGTATATATATATATATATATATATATATATATATATATATATATATATATATATATATATATAAATATATATATAATATATATATATATATACATATATACATATATACATTTTTTTTTTTTCTGAGTGGAATATTCTTAAAATTCTGAGTGGAATATCTTGAGATCTTGAAAATCTCACAGTGTGCAGTGAAATCAGAGTAGGAGCTGTACAGGCACCTCTCCAGTACTGAAATGTGTCAGCTGAGGTTTAGTTTTACATGATACATAATACATCAATCCAGGAGCAGCAGATCTTATTACAATTCTTGAGATTTGCAAGTGAACATACAATAATTATCAGCTAAAATTTTCCAATTCTTGATTTAAGTTTAAGTCTTCTTTTTTTCACAGGTTAAAGAATAGATTTGAAGTTTATGGATAGAAGTAGAACCAATCAGGAGTCTTTCCTCCGGGAGTTCAGCATGTCATTCTTTTGTCTCATCCCAACATCATCGGATCCTTTGATTTTAAATCTACAAAACCACTTACAACTTTGTGTTTGCCCAATAACTGGCTCCTGTCGGTGATCTGTGCTCTCTGATTATACCACATAGAAATACATTAAGGTATACATATGGCTGAATTAGTTCTGGATAGAGTTACAGTATGAGGAGTTAAGAGGGTAAACCCCTTGTAAGTGCTTTTGGGGGAGATTTCCCTTAAACTTCACTCCTGGAGATTCAACAAGAAGTGAGAGGAAGCTCTTATAGTTGGACAACTGTGAGCTGAGCGTTTGACTTGCGGCCCTGTTAAACTCAATGAGCAAACTTGACGGGCGATGACACCTGTCATTCCTGCACTTCTGAGGTAAAGATTCCCAGGCCATGGCATGTGTACACCCCCATCTGGCTGGGAGGGTGGTAAAACCATGATTTTCTTTTTACCCTCCTCCAGCCACCAACCCCTATTTGAATACTGATGTATTTTATTATATGGTGTGTTTTTTTCTATTAAAATTAAGGAAATATAGGTGTTATTTTAATAGGAGCCAAACATTGTTCTCTCTTCATCCAGATCAAAATGGCTTCTGCTACCGATGTGGAGATCCTCATGAATGGACTTGTCTCATCATCACAGAGCCTGTAGAAGATATACTTACAGGAGAAATTTCACCTCAAAGAAGGAGGTAGGCAACCTCGGCTCATCCAGCTGTAAGTCCCGTGAGACATTGCAAGACCCTGACAATCACAGGTATGACTCCTAGAGGCAGAGGCATGATGGGATTTGTAGTTTCACCACAGCTGGGAGTGCCAAGGTTGCCTACCCCATCACAAGAAACATGGAGGTGGAGGATACAGGTTAGTGATATTGAAGCACACAGTTAGATGTGTTTCAATTTCACACTGTTTTGCGTTAGTTTGAGCTTCCTGATGACGCAACGAAGCTTGCGAAACGCGTAGAGGATGCTGGGATCTCTATTTACTACTTCCGGTGTACGAGGGAGAAGTCTGGAATGCACTCGATTACCGTGGAACGCACATTGCTATCCAGAGGAAACCGGAAGTGTGGGGACAGATTATAAACCATATCCCCACGTACACGGCTGGACATGCTTGGTGCCGGCTCAGGCACAAGCACATGTGAGTGTAAATCTTGTCATTTTTAAACTTTTAAATAAATTTGTTTGATATACTGCACCATGATGGTCCCTTATATATTTTTTGTGTGAAAAATTTGCATAAGTGGTTTCCATTTCCTGTTTAGAGAGAGGCAGTTGGTGGAACCCCAAAAAAAGGAGCCGGAAGTTTTTTCTGGCAACACAATCAGACACCTTGCATGAATGTTAAATACACAACAAAATAGCCATGATCGTAGTCCATGACACAAGCTACAAAAAAATGGCAACTCCATTGGTTTATATATGGTCTACAAGAAAATGGCCGCCCCATTGATTTACATACGATCCACAAGAAAATGGCCGCTAAATAACGAAATTACCTGAGCCTATTTAAACACACTACATTGCCCATAAGCCTCATCCCAGTCTTAGTCACGTGTGTTGTGACGTAACGCGTAGGATACGAGAGGCAAACTAGACACCGGAACAGACACCCAGGTACGAGCTCGGCGCTCGTTTTTACATTGTTCAGCTTGCATAAGGAAAATGTGAGTTTTTATGGTTCTACTTAAAATAAAACTGCAAACCCTTTTTCAAATATACTACACCATGGTAGGCCTCTTTTTATCTTTCTTTGATACATTGAGCATCTAAACGATCTGAGTGATCCAAGTAATTAACGCCCAGTGGAAAGAGAGAGAAGGAAAGGATTACCCCCCCGGCTTTACCCGATACACAGTATGAATGCCTAGGAAAAGATCGATCCGAAGGGATCCCTTCCCCCTAAAACCTCACTACATGCTGTTTACCTTACAGCAGCAAGGTAATCATTTATTACAACCATGGGTGTCAGTGACACTGAAGATTCATTTCTTTGCACTTAAAGGCACAGTAACACTGAATGTCAGTATAGCAGCACACAGTGTTCTTGTGAAACACTTGCACATCTGCACTACTGTTGCACACTGGACCAAGAAATAACGTCCAATATTGCACTAGAGACTCGATACACTCAGTTTGTTAAAAGTATTATTTATTTATATATTTTCAATTTGTATATATATATATATATATATATATATATATATATATATATATATATATATATTTTATCTGGGTTTCTCCTTAATGAAATAAGTCACTTTATAAACTATTCACTTTTTGCGTATGTTGCACAATTTTGAAATCACATGTAGTTACACTACTTACCTTTTTATGTAATATTGCACATGCCGGATATATGTTTTATATCCGTTTTTAAATATATTTATTGCACAATAGAAATTTTCTTATGACTAATGCCCATGTCCCTTTTAACGTATATGCCAATTAATTTATGATATTTTATCTGCACATTTGCACTTTATTAGTGATACTGATGAATGTTTGCTAGGTACAATCACAACCGAATATTTCAATAATTTATTATATATAAAAGGAAAAATATATAATCTTCTGTAAGGAGCGCAACAACACCCCCTATTTTCTGATTACTCTAACAAATGCTATTATGTTAAAAATTTTCCTCCTGGTCCATAGAATTCTCATTTAACCAATATCATATCTTGTGATTAATAAATCAGATATATAGATTTTAAAGGTTAACAGTGGTGACCATGAAGGGACATTTTAATTGATTTTTCTTCTCCAAAGAATCTTTTCCAGTACGTTGATGATTTGTTGCTAGCCACATGCAACAAAGAAGAGCATTTGCGGCTATTGGAGGAACTTCTGCAGATCCTAGGAAAGGCGGGACTGAAGTGTAATCCCATTAAGGCACAATTGTTGAAGGAATCTGTGTCTTTTCTTGGGATTACAGTGACAGCAAATGGACGTAAGATAGCAACCGAACAGGTAAAAGCCATTCTACAATTACCTCTGCCAGTGACCAACCCTACTCTGAGATCTTTTCTAGGATTGGTAAATTATTCATGGGCTTTCGTCCCTGATTTTGCCCAAAAGTCTGCACCACTGTATGATTTGTTGATAAAGGATACCCAATGGCAATAGACACACCAAAGAAGCTTTAGCTCGAGCGCCAGCGTTGGCCAACCCAGAGCACCAACTGCCCTTTCACATTGAGACTGCCATATCAGAGACAGCTGTTCTGTCACAGGAAATCCATGGACAACAGAGACCCATTTCATATGTGTCTAAACTATTATCTCTTGTGGAAATTAAGTACTCTCTATGTGAAAAACACCTCCTAGTTACGTTTTGGGCAGTGAAATACTTCACATACATCATAGGACTTACCCCAGTCATCCTGCACACAACTCACACTACCGCTACATTTTTACTCACAGACCGAGTGAAGGATGGCAACGTATACAATGCCAGATTGGCTCATTGGGCTCTGTTGCTTCAAGACCGAGACATTAAAATTCAACACACAAATAATCCTTCCACTAGAGCCCAGGGCCTCCTTTACCAGGGAGTACCACATGAATGTGATATCACCCCACAATCAGCGGCACAACAATTCTTTGGACCTTTGTCAGTAAAGGAAACAGTCCCTGAAAACGCAGGCCAAATTTTCACAGATGGATCTTGTTTTTACGTGGAGGGTTCTCCACGTGCAGGATTTGGAATATACTTTATCAATCCAAAAGCAAAAGACCCAAACCTCAATCTTTCGGTCATGTCAAGTCAAATCAGCACAATTTGCGGAGATGGCTGCAATTGCTCATGCCCTAGAACTGATGAAAGGGGACCAAGAAATTGTTTTATACTCAGATTCTGCGTGCGTCTGTAATGCTCTTACAGAATTTCTTCCCTTCTGGCACACCCACCAGTACATGTTCTCAGATGGGTCTCCACTTAAACATGCATCCCTGTTGAAAAATACTGTATTATTGGTGCAAAAGTTGCCGGTCAAACCATGGGTGTGCAAAGTAAAAAGGTCATTCAAGTACTGCCCCATACTGGGAACAAAATGAGGTGGCAGATTGCTTGGCCAAACAAGGAGCACAGGGAGGGGAGATCTGGGAAATTCCTTCAAATTTACTGGACCCAGTCTTGTGCCCCATTGTTTGTGCCCTCTCAAAATCCTGCATAGTAGTTCCGGATATTTCAGACATACAAAGGCAGGATGACAACATTAAGGAAATCATGCAAAAACTGCAAAATAAGATGGGGGAACTCTGATGGGAATACTTTGGCAAACTACATAAAACACCTCACATTATCAGAAGATAAAAAGGTATTGCTGCATCATGGAGATGAAGTAACTTGGGTGGTTCTTGAAAAATACCAAAATGAAATGATTTACTTACTGCATGACCTGCCTACTGGGGATCATCAAGGGTCAGAGAAAACAGGTGAGCGGCTCAAGAACATAGGTTGGTGGCCTTCCATGATGACAGATGTGAAGCAGTATTGTGACAATTGAATTGTCTGTGCACAGGTTAACCCCGCACCAAGGAAGATCAATACGCCTTTACGAATTAGACAGAAAGAAGGGCCATGGAATGCCTTACAAATGGATTACATGGCACCCTTGCCAGTCACTTCTAGAAACAACAGATACATCTTCGTAGTCACAGATCTGTTTTCTAAATGGGTAGAGATCTTCCCAACCAAAAGTAACACTGCACAAAATACGGCTAAGATTTTAGTAGAACAGGTGTTCAGTAGATGGGGGCTCCCAGCATCAACAGAGTCAGATCAGGGGACCCATTTTACTGGAAAGGTGGTAAAAACCTGCCTAGAGATGTTAGGGGTGGAGCAAAAATGTCACATTCCATATCACCCAGAATCTTCAGGCCAGTTTGGAAGAGTGACCTCAAGCCTTCTAGACTCAACCGTCATATGACTGTGTGAGTCCAACTGTTCCGGTAAGAAGTATTTATCTACTTTTCTCTGATGTTTACAGTCAAGCAGACCCACATGAATACATTCGCCTAGTACATCATTTTCCTTCTCTGTGACGGTTTGGTCACCCCTATGCCAGCTACATAGCGGAATGAGCGCCTAATGTTGGACTTTTATTTCTAGGCATTTATATTTATGCGATTTTCGTCATATTATTATTTTTATAATTTATGTTGATCACATTTATTATTATTGAAGCGCTACACTGTTTTTATTATTTTACCTGTCGAACTTTGTTTGTTTTTGGTGTTGGCTGCTGTTGTGGCTGTTGTGGCCATTTCTTCACAAACTATAGCGCAGTGTTTTCCCTTTTTGTATTTCAGTTTGAAAGAGCCAATCGGCAGATTAAAGCCCCGTACACACGAGCGGACTTAAGTCCGAAGGAGTTTCCGACAGAGTTCCGACAGAGTTCCGTGGAAACGGACTTGCCTACACACGATCCCACTAAAGTCCGCCCGTCTGGTACGCGGTGACGTACACCAGGTCCGACGAGACTATAAAACGGAAGTTCAATACCAAGTGCGCCACCCTTTGGGCTCCTTCTGCTAATTTTGTGTTTATCTCGTGTTAGTAGAAGTTTGGTGAGAGACGATTCGCGTTTTTCAGACTCGTATTTTTCAGAACGTTTTTCACTGCTTTTCAGTTTGTGCTTGTGAGGTTTGTATCTGTTTTTTAGTGCGTGTAGTCAGTTCGTCTCTGTATTTTGCAGTGCGATCTACTGCGCTCGCTGACTTTCAGCTCGCTCTTCACAGGCCTTGCTGTTCTTCAGTGACTTCTGTTAAGTTCGTTCTGACAAGCCGACCGTTTTGAAGCCATGTTGCGTGTACATCGTCGAGTTCGTGCTTTGCTTGTGCTTGGTGTTGTAGTTCATTCAACCCAAGAACAGTCCGTGGACGGGGTGTTGAGGAGTTCATGGACGAAGAATTGGTTGCTCCAGCGTGACCAGTTCTCGCACATGCCTTTGCTTCGTGAGATCCGGGAGAATAATCCTGATGATTTCAGGAATTATCTCCGGATGACGGACCCCGTTTTTCACCGTCTGCTGGCTTTGCTGACCCCTTATATCAGCAGGCAGGATACCTGCATGCGGCAAGCCATCACTCCGGAGCAGAGGCTCGTCGCCACGTTGCGCTACTTGGCGACAGGGAGAAGCCTTCAGGACCTGAAGTTCTCGACAGGCATCTCCCCCCAGGCTCTAGGGATCATTATTCCAGAGACCTATCCTGCCATCATACAGGTCCTGCAGGAGGACTATATTAAGGTAAGATTTATCATTTAACATCACATTTTATTGTCTTTAATGTTTGCTAATGCCTTGTATTTCTTTCCTCAATCTCTAATTACCATGATTGCAATATGCTGTGAATGTCCCCTTTGTCCTCATGCATGCTGTAATCTTTTAATGCTCCTTTTTTGTCTTTCCTGCATATTTGCCTTCATTAAACCTCACCAACATGCTATGGTAGGCCCATATCCACCTAGTCTAGTCACTTAAAATGTCTTTTGTCAGCTCCATTCTATTGCTTTATCCTCAAACCAAACATTTAAAGCTTATTCCAAATGGTCTGTGTCCCCTTAACTGAATACCCCCCCCCCCCCTTAATATAATTCCAACTAGTCTGTGTGTCCTTAAATTAATGTTGAGTTATATATTGTATTTTTAACCCACTTCAACCCTGGAATGATTTTCCCCCTTCCTGACCTTCAGCACTTTTTTGGGTGATTTGGCAGTGCGTTGTTTGAATTGACAATTGTGCGTCCTTGTAACATGGCTCCTCCTAGTAAATGATCTTCATTTTATTAGCACAAATAGATGTTGTATTTGGTTGTCTTTGATCACCTCAGCTTTTTGATTTTTGGTGATTAACCACCAACAAACACAAAATGCATTTTTCAAAATATGCATTATTTTTCACTTTTCGCTCTAAAGAAAGATAGGCACAAAAATATATCACCCTGATTTTTTTGGACATCATTTGATGCTGATACGTATTCTTAGTAAACAAATGTGTTAAAATGAATCGCAATAAGCGTTTATTGATTTTGTGCAAAAGTTCTATCGTTTCGTAAATATGGTCTATTTTGCTGGCATTTGTAAAATCTTGCCATTTTCTAAAATAGTAATGGCGGTGCTAACCGTTATTTTTATTTTTTTCTGGTGACTGCCACATTATGGCGGACACATTGGCCAATTTCCATACATTTTTGGGACCATTGTCATTAACCACTTCCCGACCGCCGCACGACGATGTACGTCGACAGAATGGCACGGGCAGGCATATGGGCGTACCTGTACGTCCCTGCCTTCCCGCGGGTCGGGGGCCCGATCGGGCCCCCGCCCGGTGCCTGCGGCGGTCGGTATTCGTTCGCGAGCGATCCGGGATGAGGGGGCGGCCATTCATTCATGGCCACCCCCTCGCGATCGCTCCCGACGAATAGAAATCCTTCGTGACATCACTTCCTCTCCTGTAATGTAAACACAGGAGAGGAAGTGATGTAATCTCTCCTCCGTGTCGGTATTTTTCGTTCCGACACCGAGGAGAGAGGATCGGTGAGTTGCACCAACACGACACTTCACAGTAGAACATGCCAGGCACACTCACACCCCCCCTTCACCCCCCGATCACCCCCCCAATTACCCCTGCCCCCCAGTCACAGTGACACCAATGTCATTTTTTATTTTTTTTGCATTGGTGTCATTTGTGACTGTAATAACTGTTAGGGCAGTTAGGGTTAGCCCCCTTTAGTTCTAATGTACCCCCCTAACCCCCCCCAATAAAGGTTTAACCCCGTGATCACCCCCCGTCGCCAGTGTCACTAAGGCTGGGTTCACATTGCAAATCACATCCGATCTCTGTGCAATTCGAGTTCAGCCATACAGATAGTATGGCTGAATTCGTGTCGCACCCGCCGCAAACTCGCACGGGACCCTTTTTTTGGTCCGCAGCAGAATCGGATCGCATGGGTGTTCACACCATGCGATCCGAGTTTGCAGATCGCACTGCGATATGCGAACTGATCTGGGGGTGTCATTAACATTTCACTGACACTCCCAGCAGTTCGCATAGGGCAGTGTGAACTGCCGCCGGGAGGCATGTGATGCGGGAACCCGCCGCGGATTCGTGGCGTTCCCGCATCGCTCCAGTGTGAACCCAGCCTAACAAGCGATCGTTTTTCTGTTCGCTGTATTAGTGTCACAGGTGACGCTAGTTAGGCAGGTAGGTATTTAGGTTCGCCGCAGCTTTTTATAGCGCCAGGGACCCCCATATACTACCGCATAATGCCCCCTGATTGCCCCCTAGTTAACCCTTTCACCAGTGATCACCATATAACTGTTACAGGTGACGCTGGTTGGTTAGTTATTTTTTTATAGTTTCAGGGCACCCGACATTTATTACCTAGTCTCACTAGTGTACCCCTAAATTTAGGGGTGTCTACTTTCCAAAATGGGGTCATTTGGGGGGGGTTTGTGCCATCTTGGCATTTTATGGCCTTCAAAACTGTAACGCCCTTAGAAAGCCTGAAGGCGGTGCTTGGTTTTCGGGGCCCCGTACGCGGCTAGGCTCCCAAAAAGTCCCACATATGTGGTATCCCCGTACTCTGGAGAAGCAGCAGAATTTATTTTGGGGTGTCATTTCACATATGCCCATAGCATGTGTGAGCAATATATCATTTAGTGACAACTTTGTGTAAAAAAAAAAAAAATTTTTTGTCATTATTCAATCGCTTGAGGCAAAAAAATCAACATGCCTCTTATCAATTTCCTTAGGGGGTCTACTTTCCAAAATGGGGTCATTTGGGGGGGTTTTGTACTGCCCTGCCATTTTAGCACCTCAAGAAATGAGATAGGCAGTCGTAAACTAAAAGCTGCGTAAATTCCAGAAAACGTAACTTAGTTTGTAGATGTGACAACTTTTGCGCAAACCAATAAATATACAATTATTGACTTTTTTTACCAAAGACATGTGGCTGAATACATTTTGGCCTAAATGTATGACTAAAATTGAGTTTATTGGATTTTTCTAATAACAAAAAGTAGAAAATATCATTTTATTTCAAAATTTGAGGCAATCAAATACCATCAAAAGAAAGCTCTATTTGTGGGAAGAAAAGGACGCAAATTTTGTTTGGGTACAACATTGCATGACCGCGCAATTACCAGTTAAAGCAACGCAGTGCCAAATTGTAAAAAGACCTCTGGTCATTTACCAGCAAAATGGTCCGGTCTGAAAGTGGTTAATACAGTGATCAATGCTGTAAAAAATTGTATTGATTACTGTAAAAATGTCACATGCAGTGAAGGTGTTATTAAGCACAAGGGAGCCGAGGAATGGTTTAAAGTGTGTTCTGGGTGAGTGTTTATTAACTGTCTGGGGGATGGGCTAGCAGTGACATGACCCTGATCACTGCTCCCAATGACAGGGAGCAGACGATCGGTGTCATGTGACTAGGCAGAAGCGGGAAAGAAAGTTTGTGTTGTAATGTACAATGTTTAATGTGCAAAAGTACTTATTTTTGTTTTTTCTGCTTTGCCTCCCCAGTTTCCTTCATCGCCACAGGAATGGCAGACTGTGGCATCCCATTTTGCCACCCGTTGGGACTTTCCTAACTGCGGTGGTGCGATAGATGGGAAGCACGTCCACATTGTGCCACCACCCCATTTGGGGTCATACTATTATAACTACAAGGGGTTTCACAGTATTGTGTTAATGGCGGTGGTGTCGGCACAGTATGAATTTCTGTATGTGGACGTGGGGAAGAATGGCCGGATGTCGGATGGAGGAGTCTTCGCCCAGACGGAGTTCTACCGCCTTCTACAGACAGGTGGACTGGGATTGCCACCTGATTCCGAGAATGTAGAAGAACTCCCCTTCGTGTTCATAGCTGATGAGGCTTTTGCTCTGGACGACCACGTCATGAGGCCATTCCCCCAAAGAACCCTCACCCCGGAGAGGAGGGTTTTCAACTACCGGCTGGCCAGAGCGAGAAGAGTTGTGGAAAATGCGTTTGGAATAATGGCCAGCCGGTTCCGTGTTTTTTTGACTCCTATTAACCTAGCCGAATACAAACTGAACCGTGTAGTACTTACGTGCTGCATTTTGCACAATTTTTTAACCACTTGCCGACCGCCTCACGCCGATGTACGTCGGCAGAATGGCACGGGCAGGCATAAGCACGTACATGTACATGCTTTGCCTCCCGCGGGTCGGGGGCCCGATCGGGCCCCCGCCCGGTGCCTGCGGCGGTCGGTTTTCGTTCGGGAGCGATCCCGGACGAGGGGACGGCCATTCATTCATGGCCACCCCCTCGCGATCGCTCCCGACGAATGGAAATCCCCGGTGACATCACTTCCTCTCCTGTAATGTAAACACAGGAGAGGAAGTGATGTATTCTCTCCTCCGTGTCGGTATTTTTCGTTCCGACACGGAGGAGAGCGGATCAGTGAGTTGCACCAACACATCCCACACACAGTAGAACATGCCAGGCACACTCACACCCCCCCTTTACCCCCCGATCACCCCCCCAATTACCCCTGCCCCCCAGTCACAGTGACACCAATGTCATTTTTTTTTTTTTTTTTTTTTTTTTGCATTGGTGTCATTTGTGACTGTAATAACTGTTAGGGCAGTTAGGGTTAGCCCCCTTTAGTTCTAATGTACCCCCCTAACCCCCCCAATAAAGGTTTAACCCCGTGATCACCCCCCGTCGCCAGTGTCACTAAGGCTGGGTTCACATTGCAGCGGTTTATGAGAACGAATGTGATTCGCACCGCACTGCAGTGCAAATCACATCCGATCTCTGTGCGATTCGAGTTCAGCCATTCGCCGCACCCGCCGCACCCGCCACACCCGCCGCACCCGCCGCAAATTCGCACGGGACCCTTTTTTTGGCCCGCAGCAGAATCGGATCGCATGGGTGTTCACACCATGCGATCCGAGTTTGCAGATCGCACTGCGATATGCGAACTGATCTGGGGGTGTCAGTAACATTTCACTGACACTCCCAGCAGTTCGCATAGGGCAGTGTGAACTGCCGCCGGGAGGCATGCGATGCGGGAACCCGCCGCGGATTCGCGGCGTTTCCGCATCGCTCCAGTGTGAACCCAGCCTAATAAGCGATCATTTTTCTGATCGCCGTATTAGTGTCACAGGTGACGCTAGTTAGGCAGGTAGGTATTTAGGTTCGCCGCAGCTTTTTATAGCGCTAGGGACCCCCATATACTACCGCATAAAGCCCCCTGATTGCCCCCTAGTTAACCCTTTCACCAGTGATCACCATATAACTGTTACAGGTGACGCTGGTTGGTTAGTTATTTTTTTATAGTTTCAGGGCACCCGCCATTTATTACCTAATAAAGGTTTAACCCCCTGATCACCCGGCAGGTGTCATTTGTGACTAATAACTGTTAGGGCAGTTAGGGTTAGCCCCCTTTAGTTCTAAGGTACCCCCCTAACCCCCCCAATAAAGGTTTAACCCCGTGATCACCCCCCGTCGCCAGTGTCACTAAGGCTGGGTTCACATTGCAGCGGTTTATGAGAACGGATGTGATTCGCACCGCACTGCAGTGCAAATCACATCCGATCTCTGTGCGATTCGAGTTCAGCTATACAGATAGTATGGCTGAATTCGTGTCGCACCCGCCGCACCCGCCGCAAACTCGCACGGGACCCTTTTTTTGGTCCGCAGCAGAATCGGATCGCATGGGTGTTCACACCATGCGATCCAAGTTTGCAGATCGCACTGCGATATGCGAACTGATCTGGGGGTGTCATTAACATTTCACTGACACTCCCAGCAGTTCGCATAGGGCAGTGTGAACTGCCGCCGGGAGGCATGCGATGCGGGAACCCGCCCGCGCATTCGTGGCGTTCCCGCATCGCTCCAGTGTGAACCCAGCCTAATAAGCGATCGTTTTTCTGATCGCTGTATTAGTGTCACAGGTGACGCTAGTTAGGCAGGTAGGTATTTAGGTTCGCCGCAGCTTTTTATAGCGCCAGGGACCCCCATATACTACCGCATAAAGCCCCCTGATTGCCCCCTAGTTAACCCTTTCACCAGTGATCACCATATAACTGTTACAGGTGACGCTGGTTGGTTAGTTATTTTTTTATAGTTTCAGGGCACCCGCCATTTATTACCTAGTCTCACTAGTGTACCCCTAAATTTAGGGGTGTCTACTTTCTAAAATGGGGTCATTTGGGGGGGGGGGTTTGTGCCATCTTGGCATTTTATGGCCTTCAAAACTGTAACGCCCTTAGAAAGCCTGAAGGCGGTGCTTGGTTTTTGGGGCCCCGTACGCGGCTAGGCTCCCAAAAAGTCCCACATATGTGGTATCCCCGTACTCAGGAGAAGCAGCAGAATTTATTTTGGGGTGTCATTTCACATATGCCCATGGCATGCGTGAGCAATATATCATTTAGTGACAACTTTGTGAAAAAAAAAAAAAGTTTGTAATTTTCCCGCAACTTGTGGCAAAATATAAAATATTCCATGGACTCAACATGCCTCTCAGCAAATAGCTTGGGGTGTCTACTTTCTAAAATGGGGTCATTTGTGGGGGTTTTGTGCCATCTTGGCATTTTATGGCCTTCAAAACTGTAATAGGTAGTGAGAAGTGAACTCAAAAAATTACGCCCTTAGAAAGCCTGAAGGCGGTGCTTGGTTTTCGGGGACCCGTACGCGGCTAGGCTCCCAAAAAGTCCCACATATGTGGTATCCCCGTACTCAGGAGAAGCAGCAGAATTTATTTTGGGGTGTCATTTCACATATGCCCATGGCATGCATGAGCAATATATCATTTAGTGACAACTTTGTGAAAAAAAAAAAAAAAAAAAAAAGTTTGTAATTTTCCCGCAACTTGTGGCAAAATATAAAATATTCCATGGACTCAACATGCCTCTCAGCAAATAGCTTGGGGTGTCTACTTTCTAAAATGGGGTCATTTGTGGGGGTTTTGTGCCATCTTGGCATTTTATGGCCTTCAAAACTGTAATAGGTAGTGAGGCGTGAAATCAAAAATTTACGCCCTTAGAAAGCCTGAAGGCGGTGCTTGGTTTTCGGGGCCCTGTACGCGGCTAGGCTCCCAAAAAGTCCCACATATGTGGTATCCCCGTACTCAGGAGAAGCAGCAGAATTTATTTTGGGGTGTCATTTCACATACGCCCATAGCATGTGTGAGCAATATATCATTTAGTGACAACTTTGTGTAAAAAAAAAAAAAAAATTTTTTTTTTGTCATTATTCAATCGCTTGAGGCAAAAAAATAAAATATTCAATGGGCTCAACATGCCTCTTATCAATTTCCTTAGGGGGTCTACTTTCCAAAATGGGGTCATTTGGGGGGGTTTTGTACTGCCCTGTCATTTTAGCACCTCAAGAAATGAGATAGACAGTCGTAAACTAAAAGCTGCGTAAATTCCAGAAAACGTACCTTAGTTTGTAGATGTGACAACTTTTGCGCAAACCAATAAATATACAATTATTGACTTTTTTTTTACCAAAGACATGTGGCTGAATACATTTTGGCCTAAATGTATGACTAAAATTGAGTTTATTGGATTTTTCTAATAACAAAAAGTAGAAAATATCATTTTTTTTCAAAATTTGCGGTCTTTTTACGTTTATATCGCAAAAAATAAAAATCGCAGAGGCAATCAAATACCATCAAAAGAAAGCTCTATTTGTGGGAAGAAAAGGACGCAAATTTTGTTTGGGTACAACATTGCATGACCGCGCAATTACCAGTTAAAGCAGCGCAGTGCCAAAGTGTAAAAAGACCTCTGGTCATTTACCAGCAAAATGGTCCGGTCTGAAAGTGGTTAAATAAAAACTCGATAAATTATTTATCAACAATAATGCCTGAGGCTGGACTTGGTCCGGAATCTCTGACAGGCCTGGATACTGGCCGTACTGGCTTGGCCCCCCAAAGTGCCCGTGAAGTTCGGCAAAGATATGTCACTTATTTTAACGGTAGGGGGGGCCATTGCAATGCCACAGAATATTTAATTTTTAAAACCATAAAAATAATAAAAGAACATCAAATCTGAATTTTGTTTTCTTGCTTGCTTTTGGTTTGGGCTGTCTCCTATGTTATCCTAGTGCACTTGTAGTGCCAAGTGTATTTTCATTAATTAAATAAGGCCCATTGTCACTGGATACACAAAATCACTTTTCCCAAACTGGTATTGAGCATTGAAAGAATACGCCACACATTGTTGATTGTTCAAAATTTTAATTTGGCCACATTCACATGTGCCATTGAATATTTATTTATATATTTTTTTTTAGGTTAATTTAACTTTCTTTGCCAAACATTTTTTATTTTCCTTTTTTTTTAAATTTAAATTTTTTTTTTATTTTTTTTTGTTTTTCTTAAAAAAATATGAAAAATGTAACAACAATCAGCCACAATATTGATAATTTAGGAAGTAACAATCTTTTAAGTAAAACAAGCGAAATGAAGAACATGATCGATATTATGGAGAAACGGATTATATTCTCCCCAAAATATCGATCATGTTCTTCATTTCCTGCTGCATATTGTCAATCTGATTCTTCATGAGATCCAGGCTAGTTCGCATGGCATCTATTTCCCCATTCCAGCCCATTATCTGGCCAATCAGCCTTTGTGCGCTGTCACTGGAAAACGGGGCCCTTTCCACAACCAGAACATCACCTACAATAGATGGTAAAAATTGGGTCAAAAAATATGCAGTCATACATGGATTTCAACAAGCTGGGGTGTCAGACACTCACCTGGTGGGGTGCCCATCTCCCCTACTTCCTCCACCTCTCCTTCCTCAACCTCTCCTTCCTCGACATCCTCGGGGGGGGCACTGGTGCTTGGAAATGTGTCCCTTTCCACAACCAGAACATCACCTAAAATAGATGTAAAAACATGTGTTTTGAAATATGCAGGTATACATCGATTACCTGAAGCTGTGGTGTCAGACACTCACCTGGTGGGGTGCCCATCTCCTCTCCTTCCTCCACCTCTCCTTCCTCCACATGCACATCCACGGGGGGGATGGGGCTAACCTCACATTCCTGCTGGCAAGGGTGGCGGTCCCTGGGATCCTGCTTTGTGAGTCTTTTCTCCCCTATGAGAAATTAACAAACAAAAAGGTATACTTTAGCACACAGATATTTAAGGCCAGAACTAGGAAGATGAAACCTTGATTAGAAGTCTTGTACAATTGTCGGTTTATGAAGAGATGCAAAATGTGAAGACATGATAAATCAATTCACTTTGCCAAAAAATCAAATAATTTGCTTGTTTGCCCAAGTTTCACACCTGCCCAACCCCCCCCCCCCCCCCCCCCCCCAAGTATACCAAGGAACCCCGTGTGGTTTACCCTAATAAATGTTCTCTGGTGTCCCACACTTTTGCTCATGAGTGCAGATGTGTTTTTAGACAGCTGCCAAGTGTCGTCTCCTTCAATTACACTGAATGTTCTTTTCTAGTCATTGTATTTTGAAACACATCTAAACCACAATGTCCTAATCATTTGTTGGGTCCTAAAAATTACACAGCAAAAAAATGCGGATTAAACCCTGTATCATAAACGAGGTTTGCCACGAACAACTTACGAGGGATTGTTAATAACGATACGATTATTACTGTATCCAACATGAAAGCAGCAATTTTTTACATTGTACAAAGGTAAAGCATATGGATCAGTATGCAATAATCATAAAATAGGAACACACGACAAGTACTTACTTTTTTAAGAACTTTCTTGATCCTTCTGTATTGATCCGGCTCCCTCAATTTAAGGTCGGACCACCGTTTCCTCAATTGGTCTTTTGACCGTCGTACCCCAAAACGATTGTGCAGGGTCTTAACTACTTTGCCCATGATTCTGGCCTTGCCCAAGTTCGGATAGGTGTATGGTCCATGCTTGCCATCATAATCCTTACTTCGCAAGATTGCCACCATCTCCACCATCTCTTCAAAAGCCATATTTGAGGCCTTAAATCTCCTCTTTCCGGATTGGGACGTTTGTGGCTCCGGGGATTCGTGACTACTGGAGTCGTTAATATCAAGCACCTGTTGTGTTTCCGCCATGTTTCTCCTACTGCGCACCGTAGAGAAAAGGGGGCGGGAAATATTCTTGGAAAAGAACGTCATGGGCGGGCAACGCAGGCGTGGTTCTACGCGTACGCACTGGATCTTACGCCAAAATGCACATGTCGTACGTACGTTATGTGCGCAGAAAAGGGCGGGAAAACAAGAACTTGACTAAAAGAACGTCATGGGCGGGCAACGCAGACGTAGTTCTACGCGTACGCACTGTATACAACGACAAAATGCACGTCGTATGTTCTTTCGTACGTTATGTGCGCAGAAAAGGGCGGGAAAACAAGAACTTGACTAAAAGAACGTCATGGGCGGGCAACGCAGGCGTAGTTCTACGCGTACGCACTGTATATAACGACAAAAATCACATGTCGTATGTTCTTTTGCGAAAATAGGAACGGAAGTTGGGAGCAAGCAAAACGAAGGTAAGTTTAAACAAATTCCCCAAATAAGTGGCAGATCCTGGGGTCTATATAGGGCTAAGATTAGGAGAGTCTGAGCTAACATTATTGTTTTTGGCTTGTGTATTGTCTTTCAGAAAAATGAATCAGAAATTTAAGGATCCTGAATTTTTAAGTCTATTTATAGACAAATGCAAAGAGCTGACAAATCTGTGGCATGCCAAGCACATTGATTATTATAATAAACCAGTAAGGAGGGCAACACTGGAGAAATTTGTGACATTTGTGCAGACTTGGATCCCAGAGGCAGACGTGGACTTTGTGGAAAAGAAAATTCAATTATTGCGAAATATGTACCGAAAGGAGAATAAGAAAATCGAGAAATCCAAAGCATCAGGAGCAGCACCAGGTGCTGTGTATGTACCCAGGCTGTGGTACTTTGACAAACTACGGTTTATTGGCGACCAGTGTAAAGCCAGGGAGTCGCTTTCAACTCTTCCCTCCACCCTTCCCTGCAGCATTCCCTCCACCTCAGCAGAGGCTGATGAGCAAGCGGAGCCTTCCATCCTGGAAGAAGTGGATGCACCCAACTGGAGCCGGGTATTTTGTTACAAAAAAGAGTGATATTCATAATATTAATGATGTTAACTAGATGTTAGAATTTAAACGCTATTATTGATGTTAAAAAAAACTAAAAATTTGGACATATCAATTTACAGTAGTAGCCACAAATGTTTGTCACCAGCAGAAACAAGAAATAGTGGTGTCATAATGATACTCTTTTATATGTATTAACAGAATTTTGAAGTCAGGAGCTGAAAAATGTTTATGATTGATGAACAAAAAACTAAAACAATGTCCCTTTTTTATACACAGGATGAGCTCAGCCAGGAGGAAGGTGTGGAAAGTGGCAGGCAGGAGGAGGCTGGGCCCACTGTCAGCCAGGAGGAGGCTGGGCCCACTGTCAGCCAGGAGGAGGCCGGGCCCACTGTCAGCCAGGAGGAGGCCGGGCCCACTGTCAGCCAGGAGGTGGCTGGGCCCAGTAGAAGACTGACAAAATCACAGGTGCCTCCCCTCCGTCTTCCAGCAAAAAGGCCTAAGGAAATGACAGTAACACAGGAGGAATCCCTGCGCCTAATTCGAGAGGCTACTAATGTGTTAAAGAGCCCCCCCTGAAGCTGAAGAGGCCTATGGCTGCTACATCGCCAGCCGTCTACAGCAATTGGAGATGGGCCAACGCCTCCAGTGTGAGAGACTAATTTTCTTGGCGTTGCAGAAGGGGCTGAGTGGCGAATTAACTGCCACCAGCGATATTGTGGAGCAAGTTCCTCCTGTTCCTCCTCCTCCTCCTCCTCCTGCCACAAGTACACCACCGAAGACACAGCCTCCCAGGAAGGCTGCAGGGAAGTCTGCAGTGAAGGGTGCAGTGAAGGGTGGAGCGAAGAGAAGAAAGTGCTGACCTGGCTTCACTCTGGTCTGACCAAAGACGCAGCCTGTTGTACCACAGCCTGGGGACATATATACCATCTGCTGCTGCTCTTGATGTCTGGGATTCTGGGACCATATTGTATTTCGGAATATTTGAATTTTCTTTTCCACAGAGTTTAATGTTTGCCCTGGGGCCAAAAGGCTACACAAATGTCACAAGTTTCTCCAGTGTTGCCTTCATTTTTTTTTTGTTGAACCAGAATAAATGGATATTTTTGTTTGAAAATATAATTGCCTATGTGTTTTTTGGTCAAATACATTTCTAAAAGACAATGTGAAATTAACAAGGGACACTAACCTCCTTGAGGTTACAAACAAAATAAAAATGTTATTGTGGTAACTTGTCACCAGAATAAAAATAAAAAGGTTATTGTGGTAATGAAAAACACAAAAAAAAAAAAAAAGTTTTTGGTGTTAACTTGACAGAATAATTAAATATGGAGATCACAAGAACAAAAATGGTAAAGAATTAATACGAAAAATATGGAGGAAAAAATTACTAAAAAAAAAAATATATATATTAATGAGATGGGGCTTTAAAATAAAAACAAGATCATTCATGAGATGAGGAGAAATAAGACAGAAATGTGTTTTGTGAGAACTCTGTGAGTGAATATGAGCAGCAAAGCAACTTCGTTCTTCTAGCATTATAAAGACTTCGTTCTTCTAGCATTATAAAGAAGATGCGCTACATTTAAACGAGCACAGAATTTGCAGCATGACGAATGTGCTACTTCCAATACGAACTGGAGTTTTACAAGACCGAGCACTTCCGTCTCATACTTGCTTCAGAGCATGCGTCGTTTTAGGTCTGTCGGAACAGCATACAGACGAGCGGACTTCTACATCGGAACTGGGTCCGACGGAGTTCCGTCGGAAAAATTTGAAGCATGTTCCATATTCTAAAGTCCGTCAGACTTTGGTGAATCAAAAGTCCGTTGCAGCCCACACACGATCGAGTAGTCTGACGGACTCAGTCCGTCGGACTTTGGATGTTGAAAAGTCCGCTCGTGTGTACGCGGCATAAGACAATGCTAAAAAAAAAAAATTGTCCACATTAAATGGTAAGAACTGGGATAATCTGCTGCCATTACTGGCCATGAACATCCGAGCAACCCCTTCATATGCTACCCGGCTGACATCCTTTGAAGTGCTGACAGGTAGACAGATGAGACTCCCTGAACCTCTCTGGCTAGAGATGCATACACCTACCATAGACAGACTTTCAAATGGACCAATACCTCCTTAAACTCCAAAAAGCGGTAAAAGAGATCCATGTATTTGCAGCAGCATAAATGGGAAAAAGTCAAAAGAAAGCCAAGGCATATTTTGACAAAGGGGTTCGAGAATGCACTTGGGCCTTAGGAGACCGAGTTATGTTCTTAGAACTAAGACCCCTGGATAACAGTCTAAGTCAAAAATAGAGACCCATTTTCTATTATTGATAATTTAAGTCCTTCTGTATATAAAATCAGGATAGAGGTGGGCAAAAAGAAACAAGATAAATGGGTCCATGCGAACCAACTGAAACAGTTCCATGGAGCCAAAGAAATCAACTAAAATGTGCTACTTTCTTTCCTTTTAGAGCCATGAAGTTGATGTTGATTGTTATCCTGCTCCAGCTGATCAGACCTACCAAGGGAGAGGAGACTGGACCACTCAACAGCGTGATCATTGACAAGAATCCGGTCTACAGTCTAGAGGGGGAATCTGTTTTATTGCCTGTGGCCATTGTAGGGACTGTGAGGAAGTATATTGGTGGAGTCCCATTGATAATCATCTAGTCTGGGTTAACGGTGTCGCTGGGAATATCACCGACTACCGGGATGGAGTCATGAGTTTTCAGAACGGACCCTTGTTGATTTAAGATACACGGTTGAGTGATGCCGGAGAGTGGAAATATTCTTTTGATATCTCCATCCCCTTGTCCAGCAACACAGATGCATCCACTCTTCAGTACGTCCCAGGAAAAGTCACCTTGCGTGTGTCCCCAAAGACTAACACCCCTGCTCCTACAACTTTGCCCAAAAATACAGCTGCAATCCCCTACTATGAACTAACATCCTTGGAATGCCCATCACTGCAAGAGGGACCACCTAGTGGCCTAACGGCAACATCAATCCCTGGAGTATTGTTCAATAATGTTAAGTTCATTCATGTACCCGTGGTACTTAATTTGTCCCAGTGGAACATGGCTGAATTCGGCTCATGTGTCCCGACAAACGTGTCTCGGTTTTACTCCTCCTTGCTGGTAGATTTGATTGCCTCCCATGCAAGCCAAACTCAGGACCCATTTGCAGAACCAATGATAAAAGAATATTCCTGCGCCAACATTGGCAATAAACCAAGAACTGCTGCGCAAACCGAAATGGATCAAACCTTGTCCACTATGTGGAAGAATAAAAAAACATTGGTGTCGCACTGTTCTAACACTAAATTATTCGTCTGAAAAATATCTGTCTCCTACCTCTAGATATCCACGAGTGTAAACATATACAGGGTAAAAGTAGAAAAATGTGCAGAAAGCCAAATTAATAAAATAAATATCCAATGCTCAATAAACCAACTATGTGGCTAAAACTAGTTGATAAGTATACTGTAAACAGCCTAACATATAAAGTGCAAAGTGACCCGATATTGGTTCCCTATGAAGTGGGAATAAGTCCAGTGGAAAAAAAAATGCTTTCAGAGACTTGCTGCAAGTGAATACCTTGTGTAGTAGCAAAGCCCAGTTTGAAGCTGAACCTGCAGCAAGCTTGAGGACTGGTTGGTTGGATGTGGTGTGACTTCCTCCAGCTGTGATGTTCTCCGATCCTTTCTTATCAATAATCGATCCCTCACCAGACTGTATTTATCAGGGAAGACTCTGGAATAAAACTTCTATGTGAGGGGCTCAGACATCCTGACTGTACTGTGCAGGAGCTGACCATGTTGTTCATTCCTCCTTTGTTGATTTATCCTTGCCGAGAGACAAAGACATTAAAGGAGAAGTAATCTTTATGGATTTGGGGAGAAGAGTTTTAAAAAGATCCAGTGAGCTTATGTTTATATGCGGTTATCTCCTTACCACAAGGTAAGGGGCCATTGCCTACCAACGTGTGTGTTCACGGAGTGATAAAACACCTGGATGTTGACACTTTACGGAGTTTGCACAGTGAGGCACTTGCACTTCAAAAAGCTTGTTTTTTACACCACTTATGAACTGAACACCCATTTATATTTTTAGATTGAAATATTGTAATGTGTACCGATACCCATTTATAGACTTTGGATTCATTTATTTTATTTATATATATATTTAGTTGCTTCTGCAGTGCGTTTACTCTTTTGCACTAAGTTGATACACCTCTTTTGGGAATTGATATTCACGTGTAGATTTTGGATTTATTTCTATTTTATATTTATATATTGTCTGGCTGCCCCTGCAGTGCGTTTGTTTATTTGCAGCAAGTGGATACACCCCCCTTTTTTTGCGCACTTTACTGATGTTGTTTACCTTATATTTATGCCTTTATTTGACTATTATCGGGTCACTTTGCCCTTTATATGTTAGGTAGTTTACAGTATACTTAACTAATTTTAGCCACATACTTGGTTTATTGAGCATTGGATATTTATTTTATTAATTTGGCTTTCTGCACATTTTTCTACGTTTACCCTGTTTATGTTTACACTCATGGATATCTAGAGGTAGCAGACAGAAAGATATTTTTCAGACGAATAGTTTAGTGTTAGAACAGCGCGACACCAATATTTTTTATTCATTTGCAGAAACCAAACCTCACTCCCCATAGGGCCATTTTCAGATCCAGAAAGTTAAAGGGCTTGGACAGCATACTTGGGTCCATCCCAGGACTTTTTGGATCTGGCGTGTCAATTTGGAAACGAGCCGATTTGTCAGCAATTCGCAGGCATATTGGAAATTTTGAACAGAAAGAGGGTCGGCAAGTGCTGAAACCAGTTCTGCAGGGTGTTGAGGGGCTTGCAGAGGAGGAAAGGTTTACGGTTTATAACATGAAAGATATCGCCCAGTTGTTTGAAAAGACACAACAGAAAATAAACAAAATCATACACATAAATAATCAAAAAGCTAGAGAGGATGGTATGGGGAAAAAGATAATATGCACCGCGTATGGAAATTTTGTTTTAACCAAGGTCACTAATATCATCCGAGATATCCAAGCAGGGAAAATCCCTGATATATATTATGAGATACCGACCTTACCCAATGGTATTGTACTAATATTAGTGATGGAATGAATGTACATTCTGGAGACAAGTGCAAACCTTTGCTGGTTTCCACAATTCGGAATATAGGGATAGTAATACCCCACCGAAATAGAGAGCCATTTGGTTGCAAGAAGAGCCCGTCACTGTGCACCTACCATGACTTAATGTGGGTTTCCTTCACCATGTCGCTGCCAGTGTTCCATCCACAAGATGACTACTTTAACACGATGGCGTCCATACACTCCCTCGGGTACCTCGAAAACGATGTGAACAAGGAAAGGTTGTACCTCCCTGAAATGCTCATTCAAGTCCAAGGGCGATGGAAAGCACCACACACTGCCTGCTGCACTGTCAAAGACAATAGGTACTTATGTCGTTGTGATGTGTTTGAAATTGACACTCCAGTCTGTGGTCTATGCATTGACCCCGATCCCACAGCCAAAGTAGCGAGGGACCCCCCAACTGCAAAGTCCACGCCAACCACCTCAAGAAACCAGTCCAAGTGAGATGGAAGCTAACTGTCCAGGGAAGTTGTCAAAATGAAGAACCCCTAGCACAAAGGTCACCTACCACATGGATGGACTGTACTGTGTCATTACCAATCAGGAGACATTTCTCTATGGGGGTCAGTCGTGTCCAATACCCTATCCAAATGTTTGCTTCATTCCACATGAGTACACTATTATTGGGGAAACTGTAGTAACCCTCATACCAGTGTTAACAGAAGACTATACCATTGAGAGTCCCCCTGATGTCCCAGATCCTATAACCTAGCTACCCCATTTTGATATAAAAACTGATACTCTGTCAGTAAACCTTCACAATCTGCTTGCAAGGAAGGATACCCATATAATTCAAATTAGTAATGATATGGGGAAAACAGGGAAAAGGTTGAATGAACTTCTACATGATGGGGATTTCAGCTTAGTCACCAATAGGACCTGGGTGGAATGGGAATAAAAGGTCTTCTCATATTGCAGTGTGGGGTACTGTTATTTATGACGGGCATGGTGATATATCTCGGCCAACTTCTAAGATGGCAGAGGGAGAAACTGAACTCACTAATGGAGATTAGACATAAACAATTACTCGAGTGTGGCGTTGTTCCATCGGTCTCAACTTGCCACAAGGGGTCATCTGTTGCCTTATGAGGAGTTTATGAGTAATCTCCATTAGCAACTGGGAATATTTGTATTATAGATGTGTATATATATATATAAGTTTAGGATAAGAAATAAAGAATGTTTATAGTAAATATTAGGTTAACTTGGCTGGATGTGAGAAAATACATGAACAGACTTTTGGCTGGAGTATGTAATTCAATTAACAGTTCCTTTTGGCTTATAGGTATGCCAAGTGTGTGTTAGGGAGATGCCCTGCCGTTTACCTAACTTGGTATTCAAAGGCCCAGGAAAAGATACCATTTGAGTGTGTAGTCGGTATGGGCCCGAATTCATTTGCTAGATAAAGGCTTGTATATTCTTCCGTGGTAACCAACCATTTATCCATTTCAAAGGGTGTTTGATATGCTTAAAATATTGCTTAGATCTGTTCAGGAATGGACAATTTGCCCCGGCTATGACTGACTCAGTAAACCAAAAAAGAGGAGGGGCTATTGAGGGGAAATTAAGTTATAAGTAAATTGACCAATCTTAGAAGAGATACGCCCGGGGGAGGAGAGGGCTAACCAATCAGGGTGGTCCTGTGCAAGTCAATGAGAGATGGCTCTTTATTAGTGGGACTCACACAAAGATAGAGGGTAGATGAAAACTGACCGGGGCCCCAGGCCAGTAAGATAGGTAATTATCAGATCATCTACCAGCACTTAAAGGTATACCTTCTTATCATATGTCTTGTTTTGTATTGTGATGAATATAATCTCTATTCTTGTATTTTAACCTAATATTTTACTCCCTTGCTTAAGACTAGAGCTATTTTCTGTGTATTAGATAGACCTGTAACTTACTCTAATAAATGTTATTATGTTAAAGCTTTTTCTTCTGGGTAAAAGAACGCTTATTTAACCCATATCATATCTTGTGATTAATCAGAAATATAGATTTTAAAATGTTAACAATATCTATTTACAAAAAGGTACATTTTCCCATTACTATATTTAGATAATTTGAGTATGAGATTGGACAAAAATGAAAAGTCATATCATATAAACAGAGCCAACTACAAATGTTTTGTTTCTATTGCAGTGGTATGTCAGAGTTGTCCTTCGATATAACAGTAGTTAGTGTCAGCTGAAATCAGGAGTACAATCTGCAATGCTCTGAACGTCCTGAACATGACTGAAGAGTTTCACTGGGTTAAAGCGGAGAAAAGTAAATCTCAATTGAATTATGGAATTCATGTTATAAAAGGTCCCTTGTGTCATATTTGGATTTTTTTTTTTTTTTTTTTAATTGTTACTTTGCCTATTTTTTTTTTTTTTTGCAGAATATTAAATCCCTTAAGACATTTGACATCAGTCCATACACTTTGAGGCCTAATGAACATATCAACTACGTCCTACATGCTGCGATTGTATACAGAGGACACAATTGCACAGAAGGACATTCTTATATTATATCATTATTATTATGTAAAGGTAAGGCTCCCCAATATAATAAAGATGATGATTAATTTGTGGTGTGCGGTGTTGCTGCTTTTTTCCTGGCTGTGTTTGGTAAATTATCAGTTTTTCCAGCTGGTGATGTTCGGAGGTATAAGATGAATGACGAGGAGGTAACCCCATGTAAACATCAGCAAGGTCCTACAA
Organism: Lithobates pipiens; assembly: GCF_037356315.1. Taxonomy (NCBI): domain Eukaryota; kingdom Metazoa; phylum Chordata; class Amphibia; order Anura; family Ranidae; genus Lithobates; species Lithobates pipiens. The sequence goes on along the minus strand of NW_027507764.1, from coordinate 28,083,687 downwards.
CAGGAGGGGAGGTCTATCTGCTTTTCTACAGCAAGTTATTTCACCTATTTTGGCAACTAACTTTTTTTGTAATTTTATCTGTTCATTGACATTTTCTAATATAAGTATCACAGAAAATAAGATCTGGCACGGCTGCTCACAGAGAAATGAGTTCACAATATCATCAATGTCATCAAGCGGAGGGCCTGCCTACAACCCTCCCCTGGATGGAGGCGAGGGGTCTGTTTTTTGGGTGCATAGCGGGCCCTGCACTTGATGACAACTGCAAATTATTAACCATCTCTCATGTTCCTTGTCACTGGGGACCTCTGGGGTGAAGATCTGGGAGCTACCTGTGCCCAAATACATGCTTTTAAAGTTCTAAACCACTGAAGTGTTTAACCACTTTCAGACCGGACCATTTTGCTGGTAAATGACCAGAGGTCTTTTTACACTTTGGCACTGCGCTGCTTTAACTGGTAATTGCGCGGTCATGCAATGTTGTACCCAAACAAAATTTGCGTCCTTTTCTTCCCACAAATAGAGCTTTCTTTTGATGGTATTTGATTGCCTCTGCGATTTTTATTTTTTGCGATATAAACGTAAAAAGACCGCAAATTTTGAAAAAAAATGATATTTTCTACTTTTTGTTATTAGAAAAATCCAATAAACTCAATTTTAGTCATACATTTAGGCCAAAATGTATTCAGCCACATGTCTTTGGTAAAAAAAAAGTCAATAATTGTATATTTATTGGTTTGCGCAAAAGTTGTCACATCTACAAACTAAGGTACGTTTTCTGGAATTTACGCAGCTTTTAGTTTACGACTGCCTATCTCATTTCTTGAGGTGCTAAAATGGCAGGGCAGTACAAAACCCCCCCAAATGACCCCATTTTGGAAAGTAGACCCCCTAAGGAAATTGATAAGAGGCATGTTGAGCCCATTGAATATTTTATTTTTTTGCCTCAAGCGATTGAATAATGACAAAAAAAAAATTTTTTTTTTTTTTTTACACAAAGTTGTCACTAAATGATATATTGCTCACACATGCTATGGGCGTATGTGAAATGACACCCCAAAATAAATTCTGCTGCTTCTCCTGAGTACGGGGATACCACATATGTGGGACTTTTTGGGAGCCTAGCCGCGTACGGGGCCCCGAAAACCAAGCACCGCCTTCAGGCTTTCTAAGGGCGTAAATTTTTGAGTTCACTTCTCACTACCTATTACAGTTTTGAAGGCCATAAAATGCCAAGATGGCACAAAACCCCCACAAATGACCCCATTTTAGAAAGTAGACACCCCAAGCTATTTGCTGAGAGGCATGTTGAGTTCATGGAATATTTTATATTTTGCCACAAGTTGCGGGAAAATTACAAACTTTTTTTTTTTTTTTTTTTTTTTTTCACAAAGTTGTCACTAAATGATATATTGCTCACACATGCCATGGGCATATGTGAAATGACACCCCAAAATAAATTCTGCTGCTTCTCCTGAGTACGGGGATACCACATATGTGGGACTTTTTGGGAGCCTAGCCGCGTACGGGGCCCCGAAAACCAAGCACCGCCTTCAGGCTTTCTAAGGGCGTAAATATTTGACTTCACTCCTCACTACCTATTACAGTTTTGAAGGCCATAAAATGCCAAGATGGCACAAAACCCCCACAAATGACCCCATTTTAGAAAGTAGACACCCCAAGCTATTTGCTGAGAGGCATGTTGAGTCCATGGAATATTTTATATTTTGCCACAAGTTGCGGGAAAATTACAAACTTTTTTTTTTTTTTTTTTTTTTTCACAAAGTTGTCACTAAATGATATATTGCTCACGCATGCCATGGGCATATGTGAAATGACACCCCAAAATAAATTCTGCTGCTTCTCCTGAGTACGGGGATACCACATATGTGGGACTTTTTGGGAGCCTAGCCGCGTACGGGGCCCCGAAAACCAAGCACCGCCTTCAGGCTTTCTAAGGGCGTTACAGTTTTGAAGGCCATAAAATGCCAAGATGGCACAAACCCCCCCCAAATGACCCCATTTTGGAAAGTAGACACCCCTAAATTTAGGGGTACACTAGTGAGACTAGGTAATAAATGGCGGGTGCCCTGAAACTATAAAAAAATAACTAACCAACCAGCGTCACCTGTAACAGTTATATGGTGATCACTGGTGAAAGGGTTAACTAGGGGGCAATCAGGGGGCTTTATGCGGTAGTATATGGGGGTCCCTGGCGCTATAAAAAGCTGCGGCGAACCTAAATACCTACTTGCCTAACTAGCGTCACCTGTGACACTAATACAGCGATCAGAAAAACGATCGCTTATTAGGCTGGGTTCACACTGGAGCGATGCGGGAACGCCACGAATGCGCGGCGGGTTCCCGCATCGCATGCCTCCCGGCGGCAGTTCACACTGCCCTATGCGAACTGCTGGGAGTGTCAGTGAAATGTTACTGACACCCCCAGATCAGTTCGCATATCGCAGTGCGATCTGCAAACTCGGATCGCATGGTGTGAACACCCATGCGATCCGATTCTGCTGCGGGCCAAAAAAAGGGTCCCGTGCGAATTTGCGGCGGGTGCGGCGGGTGTGGCGGGTGCGGCGAATGGCTGAACTCGAATCGCACAGAGATCGGATGTGATTTGCACTGCAGTGCGAATCACATCCGTTCTCAAACCGCTGCAATCTGAACCCAGCCTTAGTGACACTGGCGACGGGGGGTGATCACGGGGTTAAACCTTTATTGGGGGGGTTAGGGGGGTACCTTAGAACTAAAGGGGGCTAACCCTAACTGCCCTAACAGTTATTAGTCACAAATGACACCCGCCGGGTGATCAGGGGGTTAAACCTTTATTAGGTAATAAATGGCGGGTGCCCTGAAACTATAAAAAAATAACTAACCAACCAGCGTCACCTGTAACAGTTATATGGTGATCACTGGTGAAAGGGTTAACTAGGGGGCAATCAGGGGGCTTTATGCGGTAGTATATGGGGGTCCCTGGCGCTATAAAAAGCTGCGGCGAACCTAAATACCTACCTGCCTAACTAGCGTCACCTGGGACACTAATACGGCGATCAGAAAAATGATCGCTTATTAGGCTGGGTTCACACTGGAGCGATGCGGAAACGCCGCGAATCCGCGGCGGGTTCCCGCATCGCATGCCTCCCGGCGGCAGTTCACACTGCCCTATGCGAACTGCTGGGAGTGTCAGTGAAATGTTACTGACACCCCCAGATCAGTTCGCATATCGCAGTGCGATCTGCAAACTCGGATCGCATGGTGTGAACACCCATGCGATCCGATTCTGCTGCGGGCCAAAAAAAGGGTCCCGTGCGAATTTGCGGCGGGTGCGGCGGGTGTGGCGGGTGCGGCGGGTGCGGCGAATGGCTGAACTCGAATCGCACAGAGATCGGATGTGATTTGCACTGCAGTGCGGTGCGAATCACATTCGTTCTCATAAACCGCTGCAATGTGAACCCAGCCTTAGTGACACTGGCGACGGGGGGTGATCACGGGGTTAAACCTTTATTGGGGGGGTTAGGGGGGTACATTAGAACTAAAGGGGGCTAACTCTAACTGCCCTAACAGTTATTACAGTCACAAATGACACCAATGCAAAAAAAAAAAAAAAAAAAAAAAAAATGACATTGGTGTCACTGTGACTGGGGGGCAGGGGTAATTGGGGGGGTGATCGGGGGGTAAAGGGGGGGTGTGAGTGTGCCTGGCATGTTCTACTGTGTGTGGGATGTGTTGGTGCAACTCACTGATCCGCTCTCCTCCGTGTCGGAACGAAAAATACCGACACGGAGGAGAGAATACATCACTTCCTCTCCTGTGTTTACATTACAGGAGAGGAAGTGATGTCACCGGGGATTTCTATTCGTCGGGAGCGATCGCGAGGGGGTGGCCATGAATGAATGGCCGTCCCCTCGTCCGGGATCGCTCCCGAACGAAAACCGACCGCCGCAGGCACCGGGCGGGGGCCCGATAGGGCCCCCGACCCGCGGGAGGCAAATCACGTACATGTACGTGCTTATGCCTGCCCGTGCCATTCTGCCGACGTACATCGGCGTTAGGCGGTCGGCAAGTGGTTAATATACATTGTGTGAACATCTGTAAGTGTCGCCTGTATTCTGTATGCTATTATGTATTATGATTTCTATTTGATTCATCCTTCTTAAAAAAAAAAAAAAAAGTTTCTCCTTGCTCTCACTCTTGAAGGAGGAGGAAACTATAGACTCTGAAACGCGTCAGTAGAGGAAACTGTGAAAAATATTAAAATGTAGATTTAAAGGACATCAAAAATGTTGATCGATTTTTAATGCCTTAAAAAAAATCTTAAAGAGCCAGACAAGTTAATACTTAAAGCACGTTCAAAACTTTTTGAATACGACATGTTTTCTATGCAAATCACCAATTATATACCTTTAGAAAATGAAAAGCATATCCCATGACATTGTCAGTAAAAGGTATGAATCCTTGATGATCATCTCCAGAACTCCCGCTACATGCCAGTCCTTTCTTAAAGCTATTAGTGAAGCCCAAAACAACCAAATATTGGATTTGAGTATAACCTTGGAAATTGTTCATTATCTGGAAGCTGTTTCGGTACTTCAACATCAGCAGGGACCGGGGGTGGTCAAGAATATGACTGTGTAGGAGCGAGAAAAGAAAGTGGACCACCAATATGTGACTTCGGAGCACAGTGCCTTGTGCAATCATTGGGGTCCAGCTGGATAGATATCGATGAGCCAACTAGCAGCTTTCGCTTTGACAGAAAAAGAAATAACGAGGTTCAAGGTATAATTTGGGTGAACAAAGCCAAACTTGCTGGAAAACACTGCTCAGAGAAAGCATTCTTCGTGTCCTCATCGGGACAGAAAATTTACAATGTGGAAAATGACTTAAGGAGATATCATGGGAGGTTCAAACGACCACATGTAACAAGCCAAGTCATCAGTCCTGTATGTGAGGCGTGGACAATGTTATGAATCTTCTGATGTTGGCAGGTTCTTGGTTGCTAAATATCTTTTACACACAAATAAGACAGCAGATCAGTGGTAGAGAGATCACAGTAATAGGCACCTGTCACACAAGTCGGTGTGAGCAATACAACCAGCATCCAAGCAAAAAACCTCAAGAACTAAAAAAAAATAACCTGCATGTGTCTCCATGGAACCTTAAAGAAAATTAGACATCCCACCAGGATCCAGAGATCAGGGAAAAGTACTAAATGAAAATCGGAACACATTTCCCGATTGATACATTGCAAGAAGTACAAATAAATACTTGGGATCACCGGTGTTCTGGTCAGGGCTTTTGATGTGGCTATTTGTTGTCTTCCTGTCACCGGTCCATTCTAGAAAATATTTTGCCTTCCTACCTTTATCTTGCTGGGAAAAATGTTTTTCCTAATATGTCAGAGACACGGCCAAAAACATGTTCTCCACCACCCTCTGGTTTGCTGGGAAAATATTTCCTCCAATGTGCCAGAGACAAGACCATACGAATTGTACACCTGCCGTCTGTTTTGGGCCCATTATAAAGTGGTAGTCAAGTCAGTAAAAAAAAATATCTAATAGTTGACTTTCAGTCTCTTTCATGTGCTCCAGCGCTCACCCCCAAGTGGAAGGCCAGTATGGCTGACATTTTACTAGTGTCTGAGATGTATCCATGCTCCCAGCCTCTGTTGACCATGGTGTGGAAGTTCTTCTGTATAGAAAGTCTGACTTCTATTCTCAAGAACTTCAGCAGGCAGACATGCAGAGGTACTTTCATCATGGCGAAGGAATTTGGAAGAGTTTTGAAGGGAAGGAACATGGAAGAGCAAATGAAGGGAAAACAGTTCAGTGAATTAATCTAACCACCATTTCAAGACTGTCAACAAATATTTATGTATATCTATAATAATTTGATCTGTAAGATATAGACTTTTTCGCAAGAGCTCACTAATTGTAGACTTACTCTAAATTAAAAAGAACATAAAATAGAATCCCGGATCCACACTCTTAATGATGAATAGAAGGTAGACCAAGGAACACACCAGGCTGGTCCGTAATACTGTTGTGGAGAAGTTTAAAAGCAGGATTTGGATACAAAAAGATTTCCCAAGCTTTAAACATCCCAAGGAGCACTGTGCAAGCGATCATTTTGAAATGGAAGGACTATCAGACCACTGCAAATCTACCAAGACCTGGCCATCCCTCTAAACTTTCAGCTCAGACAAGGAGAAGACTGATCAGAGATGCAGCCAAGAGGCCCATGATCACTCTGGATGAAATGCAGAGAACTACAGCTGAGTTGGGAGAGTCTGTCCATAGGACAACAATCAGTCGTACACTGCACAAATCTGGCCTTTATGGAAGAGTGGCAAGAAGAAAGCCATTTCTCAAAGATATCCATAAAAAGTCTCATCTAAAGTTTGCCACAAGCCACCTGGGAGACACACCAAACATGTGGAAGAAGGTGCTCTGGTCAGATGAAACCAAAATCGAACTTTTTGCCCACAATGCAAAACGATATGTTTGGCGTAAAAGCAACACAGCTCATCACCCTCAACACACCATCCCCACTGTCAAACATGGTGGTGGCAGCATCATGGTTTGGGCCTGCTTTTCTTCAGCAGGGACAGGGAAGATGGTTAAAATTGAGGGGAAGATGGATGCAGCCAAATACAGGACCATTCTGGATGAAAACCTGTTGGAGTCTGCAAAAGACCTGAAACTGGGACGGAGATTTATCTTCCAACAAGACAATGATCCCAAACATACAGCAAAATCTACAAAGGAATGGTTCACAAATAAACGTATCCAGGTGTTAGAATGGCCAAGTCAAAGTCCAGACCTGAATCCAATCGAGAATCTGTGGAAAGAGCTGAAAACTGCTGTTCACAAACGCTCTCCATCCAACCTCACTGAGCTCCAGCTGTTTTGCAAGGAAGAATGGGCAAGAATTTCAGTCTCTCGATGTGCAAAACTGATAGAGACATACCCCAAGCGACTTGCAGCTGTAATCGCAGCAAAAGGTGGCTCTACAAAGTATTAAACGCAAGGGGGCCGAATCATTTTGCACATCCCACTTTTCATTTTTTTATTTGTTAAAAAAGTTTCAAAATTTCAATAGATTTCGTTCCACTTCACAATTGTGTCCCACTTGTTGGTGATTCTTCACAAAAAATAAAAATGTTATATCTTTATGTTTGAAGCCCGAAATGTGGCAAAAGATTGAAAAGTTCAAGGGGGCCGAATACATTCGCAAGGCACTGTATATGGCCCAATGCCAGAATTTATAACATATCCATATATAGTCTATAAGAAAATATCAAATCAAAATAAAAAATCCAATGAATACAAGGAACCACCTGGGAGAAATCATGCTGGAAAGGAGGTAATGCCAACAATGCTAGACATCCTCCAGCCATAAAGTTAGGCGGTTTTACTTTATGGTCCTCCTTGGCCCAACCATCCCACTACGACAAAAATCGTCACAAAATTTTCTATGCACCACAATGTGCTCAGAAATGTAATCTCCAGTAACTGGCATCTCTTAGCAGACCACCATATCTTGGGGAAATGCGAGACCTACCCCAGAGTTGGTCTTTAGGAGAGCCACCACTTTAGGAGACAAACGAGCAGCCACTATAGAACTAGTGCACGGGAGCAAAAAGGCCCAAGGGGCACTTTCCCTTGTGGGAATTGCCCCAAATGCCCGTGGATTTTGGAAGGCATTACTCATACCCTTCCGAATGGAGAAATTCTCTCCATCTCACCATGCTAATTGTGGTACCAAGGGCATGGTCTATCTGATGGTCTGTGCCTGCAAAGCTTTTTATGTGGTGACCATTTATATTACTCATCTGGTGGGAAACTAACCTCGGTGGGACACCATATTGGCATTTACCACCGTTATCGACCGGAATTTTGTAAAATTTCTTGTTTTAGAGGTTGTTCCAGAGGACCCACGAGGCGGGGACTGGGGCCGTGAGATACTGAGGCGTGAAACCCTCTGGATAGACTCTGTAAACAGTGAGTCTATTTAAGAAATTTATTTGTATAATTTATCTGACATGGCTGACATCGGATTGTCCACTAGTAATCTCCCAGGGGGAGACATGCGCCTCTCCATCAGAACGGAGTTCTCCCCCATGATCAGGGGAAGACCCGTCTGTGCTTCCGGCCCAGGGATGTTCCCATGGTTACCAGAAGCTAGTGCGCGCAGTCAATCTTTGACGCATGCGCACTAGGAGCAGCGGACCCGGCGACGTCACCGCTCGGCGCCTCCATCAGTGAGCGACATACGCCGGGGGTTGGAGGCTCTAAAAGTCAGTCTTTCAGACCGCCCGTTCAGAGCAGGCTTCCAATCGGGGGACCATATCAGCGATCTCCACAGACATAGGTAAAGGTTGCCTTTGATATTAATAGACTTCTATCATAATACTCTCTATGCTCCATAAGGATAACCGAGAGATAAAGTTACTAACTCTTGGACTCTATTCTAACAATGTTTATAGGGTTAACATTGCCTAATTGTCTTTGCTGACTCTGTGTGGATTATCGGAACGGTCCTCCTGGATTGGTTAATGTATGTTAGTCACTACTGCCGATCAGGGTAGGTGCTCCTTATCCTAACACACTGATTTCATTTCCCCTTCGTTTTATTTTCCTTCACCATTTTCCTTAACCATGACTATAGCACTTGGGATTATCATGGTCATTTATAATTACTTTTATATCTTTCTTTGCAATCTTATTTTATTATCTGATCCCCTTCCTCCCCCCTTTTTCCTCTCCCCCCCCTTCCTCTCCCCCCCCCCCCTTCGCCAACTCCTCCTTTTCTTCCCCCCTCTCTGCCCCCCCCCCCCCTTTTTTGGCAAACCTTTTCTATGATAGGGAGCCAGCCGTGGCCTTATGTGCTCATGAAGACTCCGTTGGTAAGCCATGCCTTCCTTTATCAATTGCTACTACCACAAATAATGCTCCTTATATTGAATAGTGTACATTTTTACTGTAACTCAGTTTTGTATATTTCTAATCATGAGAGGTTATCCGTTTAACTCCAGATGCACCCTGAGATCTCCTGAAGAAGCGACTGAGTCGGGAAACTAGTTGAGAAAAAAAGAAGAAGAATTGTCATCAACTTGGGAACACATTTCTGGATCACTGGCTCCTTTAAAAATAGAGGGCTGGACACAAAAATACAATTTTGTCGTGCCATTAAATTGCATAATGGCTTGCTACTAACTAATGTTTACAATTTTTTTCTAAATAAAATTGTTGTAATTTTTACCTTAATATGTTCTGTGGTATCAAGACAGTCCTCAATTCCACTGGTATTGCACGGCAATATACTGGGAGTGATCCGTGTTAATTCCCCTTTCTGTGACATAAAGTGAGGCGGGTTTTCCATCTTACTTACTAAAGCTTCTAACGCACATTGTGAAAATCTCACAGTGTGCAGTGAAATCAGAGTAGGAGCTGTACAGGCACCTCTCCAGTACTGAAATGCGTCAGCTGAGGTTTAGTTTTACATGAAACAATACATCAATCCAGGAGCAGCAGATCTTATTACAATTCTTGAGATTTGCAAGTGAACATACAATAATCAGCTAAAATTTTCCAATTCTAGATATAAGTTTAAGTCTATTTTTTTTCACAGGTTAAAGAATAGATTTGAAGTTTATGGATAGAAGTAGAACCAATCAGGAGTCTTTCTCCGGGAGTTCAGCATTTCATTCTTTTGTCTCATCCCAACATCATCGGAACCTTTGAATTTACATCTACAAAACCACTTACAACTTTGTGTTTGCCCAATAACTGGCTCCTGTCCGTGATCTGTGCTCTCTGATTATACCACATAGAAATACATTAAGGTATACATATGGCCGAATTAGTTCTTAGTTCTGGATAGAGTTACAGTATGACGAGTTAAGAGGGTAAAACCCTTGTAAGTGCTTTTGGGGGAGATTTCCCTTAATCTTTGCTCCTGGAGATTCAACAAGAAGTGAGAGGAAGCTCTTTTAGTTGGACAACTGTGAGCTGAGCGTTTGACTTGCAGTTGCGGTGCGGCCCTGTTAAACTCAATGGGCAAGCTTGACAGGTAATGACACCTGTCATACTTGCACTTCTGAGGTAAAGATTCCCAGGCCATGGCATATGTACACCCCCATCTGGCTGAGAGGGTGGTAAAACCATGATTTTCTTTTTACCCCCCCAGACACCAATCCCTATTTGAATATTGATTTATTTTATTATATGGTGTGTTTTTTTTCTATTAAATTAAGGAAATATAGGTGTTATTTTAATAGGAGCCAAACATTGTTCTCTATTCATCCAGATCAAAATGGCTTCTGCTACCGATGTGGAGATCCTCATGAATGGACTCGTCTCATCATCACAGAGCCTGTAGAAGATAGACTTACAGGAGAAATTTCACCTCAAAAGCAGGGGTAGGCAACCTCGACCCACCAGCTGTTTTGAAACGACAAGTCCTGTGAGATTTGCAAGACCCTGACAATCACAGGCATGACTCCTAGAGGCAGAGGCATGATGGGATTTGTAGTTTCACCACAGCTGGGAGTGCCGAGGTTGCCTACCCCATCACAAGAAACATGGAGGTGGAGGATACAGGTTAGTGATCTTGAAGGACACAGTTAGATGTAACAAAATATATTGTGTTTAGGACGTTTTTATTTGATTCATTTATGTTACACATATTCACACACAAGTTGTAATAAATCTATATTGAGCATTCCCTATTTACAGATCAGAGGATGGCATGGAAGATTATGCAACAGAAAACAAGTAAAAATAAAATTTATGATGAAGAAGTTCAGTATGTCTTCCTACCTTTCATCCCATCCCAACATCATTGGGAGTTCTGGCATGGCCTTTAAGACCCAAGACCACTTCATGTTTGTCCAGGAGGTGACACCAGTTGGTGACCATTTTTCTATATTATACTCAATCCAAGTCTGATTCCAAATTTGAGCAATTTTTGGATTTCAGACTAATAACTTTTTTATATATACATTATTTTACAAGAATGAATGAAATACTTGTATAGCGCACAATGCGAACTGAATCGCCTCTAGGCGCTATGACGAGCTTTGATCATCTGCTAAAAGAGGAAGGTCTTGAGTTTTTTCCTAAAAGCCAGGTGATTTTCTTCCAGGCCGATGTTGATTGGTAGAGCATTCCATAGCCGAGGCCATACTGCAACCCAGGCAGCATGGCTACAAGACTGTAGTTAGGACATACCCAAGGCCACATAAATACCTCTCTATAAATACCCTGCCAAAGGCTTGGGACTGGCGTAACGTCAATGGCTCCAACAAGCGCTACGCAAAACCAAACACATCCCTCAGTACTGATGATCATGTTGAGCACATGGGAGTACCAAAGCATTTTACAACATCAAGGAGGAAAGGGGCATAGCCATCTGCGTACCTGTGTGAACAAATCGTAGTCGACTGCCGTGAGGCAGGGTCTAGCAAAGGTGGGGAGGGGGGTATCTGGCAATATGGGAATATCCATGGTATCCCTGATGAAACATGCAACAATTACCTGGCGAAGGACCAGAACTGCAATGAATTCAACCAGTGTAGTACCTGTATGACATTTGGGCAATGCTTCTACCTGTCCAACTACACTCTGCTGAAGGTTGGAGATAACAGCATATCAAGGGGAGGGAGCAGATGAAGAGAAAGACTTTATTCAGACATGAGCAGCACTCAGACCCAAAACCAAACAATTGCCCTTGGGGCTTTTGAAAGAGTGGTACTCACTAATAGGTACAACAAGGTTATATAAAAAGTACAAAATTTTATTAGAATTTACCAAAGGAAAATAGGTACAAGTAACAAAGTATATGTGACGGAAACCGATCCCACACTCCGATCGAGTGCTTCCGTCTATATACCGCTTCCTAAGTCCTGGAACACAAGTTCAATGGATCTGGCTTTAGGAACCCCCAAGCACTAGACGACACCTGGCTTGGAAGACATCAGGAATGACCTTTATTTGAGATCTCACACAATATATATATTATATATATATATATATATATATATATATATATATACACATATACATACACACACACAGCAGGGTGACTAAAACCTAACCTAATTAGCATGAGCTAATTATCTAATCAACACTCAGACTAGTTTGACTGAAGGGATAAGACTTTTCGGCTCCTAGCTCACAATTTAATAAACATTACTATAAACATAAACAAAGGGTTAATTAGCACAAACAACATTTGGAATGTCGTTACAAGCTAGACTCATTTACACAACAGGCAGGTGGTGTCTGGAGTTAATGACATTAGCATCTGACAGTGTGTGTCCCAACAGCATGAGACAACACACATCATATATACAGCATTGAATTTAACTAGCACAGATTATAGTGGGGTTCTCATTCACCCTGTGCCCCTTAAATTCCAGGGAACATAATCGATCGGCAAGAGGCTCACACTCAGTCGTTTCAAAAAGCCTGTATCCCGGTTAGGTCTGTCACAGTATATATCTACATATTAAAAAAAAAGAAAAAGGAAAAGCAAAATAAAATGGAATTGTTCAAAGTACATTCTAAATATCAGCCTAATTAATAAAACACTTGTATTGCTCAAGCTGCAGTCTCCATGCATTTTGCAGGACAGAGCCCACTTTGTCAGGAGACAGTTCACGTTGGTATAAGTATACATGTAGTGATGAAATGACAGGTAAAATCTGCCAAAGCCAGAAAAATTGTAAATCAAAGGCTATGTGAAAAAATGTCATCTGGATCCCGATGCTGGATTCCAGCATAACAAAAGTCCCCACCCCTGGAGCTGAGGGTGGGTGGGCAGCCGAGTGGTGAGGTACACATGAAAGATCCCCCACTGCAGACACCCTGTACCAATTTGTCCTCAAAGCCAATGTGGATACATCAATTATATATATAAAAAAAAACAAAAAAAACACTGGGGGTATGCCGGCTATTCCAAAGGTCAGGCATGTTAAATTATAATAAAATGTATACTTTTATATAACGTTGTTGTACCTATTAAAGTGGAAGTAAACCCATCGATTTAAACAGTTAAAAAAAAAAAAAAAAAAAGGCATGCCGGGAATGCTAACTGCACATTGGCTGTACTCTCAGCCAAACTATCCAATGGCTGGTGTCATAACGAATCACATGTGCAGCACCATAGCAGTTGAAGATTAAACAGAGGAAAAGATGGCAGCTTCCTTGGCTGAAAACTATAGGGGAGTTTACTTCCACTTTAATGAGCACCACTCTTTCAAAAGTCCCACGGGCAAATGTTTCTTTGGTTTGGTTAGCGAGCAGATGATGGCTGAGAGCTACAAGAATGGAACAATCAGCTGTGGTATGATGGCTACAGAAAACCTACACTGGAGGCCTATATGCCGAGTACCAGCCAAGTGGCACGAAGACTCATAAGGGTCAAGGGATAAGAGTTACTGCATGCGAAAAGGTCACGTGACTCATTTGCATAAATTATCACATGCAGAATCCAGGGTTTTGCTGGCGGTATCACATGCAGTAATTTCCTGATCCTCTGAGGGCGATTGGATTTAGTGCAAAAATCAGCCATGGAGTTGTTTGAATACAATTTCCAGCAGTTCAACCTCCTAATAAGGCATGTTAGGAGAAGAGTGGTCATCATGGCTCCAAGGCATTTTCCCGAACACACACTTCTAGATGGCTTTACGGAGGCTGAAGCTCTGCAAAAGTTCCATCTCCTACTGTACATCGAGGCTGTGTGTCAATGTCTGAGACCACCATCCAGTGGAGTTATGCAATATCTGGCATGACTTAATTGCTTACTGTACCTTTTTTCTGGGAAAGATCTCCTACCAGATAGCAGCTGGTGATGTGGTCGGAATGTTGCAGACATCTTTTTTCAAGAATGCTGGGAAGGGTGCTACAGGGCTTTAGTTCCATTGCACTGACCTACGTCTACATTCCCTCATCAAGGCAGGCGTGGAAGCATATTAAAAGGCAGATTTTATGCCACGGCATTGATCCCAAATGTAATGGATAAATTTCTACCCCTATTGGCACCCAGTCACAAGGAGCACATCAATCGGAAGAGAAAGGGATATCTTTCCATGAACATTTATGTGGTGTGTTGATCAGCAATGTAGTGACCGGTTTCCCTGGATCTGTACACAACGCCCCTAATACTACGCCAGTCTCAGCTTTATGAAAATTTGGAGAAGAGAACATTTAATGGCAACTGTCTACTTGGTAAGTCGATCAGTAATTGCGCAATGTCTCCTAGGACACCCATTTTAAATTGTAAAAGTCAGTAAAGTTTTAAGGTATTTGGGTTTCAGCATGTTTAATTACATCACCTGTTCTCTAGAAAACATGTTTATATGCAAATCAGCAAAAATCTGGGGGTTCTTTATACATTTCCATTAGTTGGAATGGAATTCCTTCAGTCTCTGCCTTCCCCGCCCATCCCCCTTGTATAAAGTGGGCCTCTCCTTCCTCTAATCAGTGATTCTACTTCCAGAGATTCCGGAATACTCTACTACTGCATAGCTGGAGATTTGATGACGTTGACCGGTGGCGATTGTCAGTGAATCCGAATACTCAGAGAATCGAATCCGACTTAATCACAGCTGAGTACACACCACATTAAGGTAAGGTCACTTTCGTTTAACCAATGAATCTTTATTATTTAATGAGCATTCTGATAATCCTGCAGAGGTTTATGAGGTATATGTAATACATTTTGAAGAGCCTGCTGTATTTATTGGCATATAACATGCACATTTTCACCCTGAAAACAGAGTGAAAATAACGTGTGCCAATATAAATTAAAAACGCCATGGTACATACTGCATAGCGCCCTAGAGGGTGCGATCTTAGGTGAGCAGACACCATCAGAGACAGGCCAGGGGACCTGGGAGTTCCGTGACACTCAGACCCGGCATTGCAGACCTCCGGCAGACATCCTCCTGCTGCACTGCACACAGAAACCACAGTCTAAAGCCTCGTACGCACGATTGTTGGCCAACAAAACCGTGGATTTTTGTCCGAAGGGCGTTGGCCCAAACTTGTCTTGCATAAAATTAAAGTTTTTTTTTCCCCCTGAAAATTCCCTCCTAAACTTGGGGTTGGTGTTATACGCCGATAAATAAAGTATATTGTAGAATTTATGCTATGTGACAAAAACCTCTGAAGGACTATATTTGGTCCGAAACATGTAAGGTGTCTACCAGTATGTAACATTGCTAGCCTGTCTGTTCTCCATGGGCAGCCTGTTAAACATACAGTTGTGTTTATACTTGGGTATTATGTATCTTGTTTTTACACAATGTCATACATTGTCTCTTATTTATCACTGATGTTTAAATGGGATACAATTTACTAAAATTTTACTTATTTACCTGGTTTGCCTATTAAAGATCCACAAGGGGTTTACCGTGCCCTGAGCACTAGGTTCTTGTTTCGGTCGCTCAATATTGGATTGGACAGACCAGGTCTCTTTGCTATACTCCAGGGATATGCAATTAGACCTCCAAATCCCATGAGACAGAGAAAGACCGAACCACAAACATGACACCCAGAGGCAGAGGCATGCTGGGACTTGTTTTGCAACAGCTGGAGGTCTGCTAATTGCAGATCCCTGCTATACACCTACCAATTACTCCTTGTCCATAATTAACATATATAGGTAAACTTGATCCAGGGAATAGCCAATTGCCTCTTGGGGTATCAGGAAGGATTTTTGTTTCCCCCGCTGGAGCCAATTGGATCATGCTTTGCTGGGTTTTTCACCTTCCTCTGGACCAAATTTGAGTATAGGATTGTGTATATAAGATTGTAGGATCATTTGTTTCCCCTTTTATTGGTTGAATTAAATGGACTTATGTCTATTTTCTACCAGAAAAACTATATATAGGTGGTGTCCTTACCCATATATTGCAATGCAGACATTTGGGAAAATGACTTGTCACTAAGTGAGCAGAGCCCGGTTGGAAACTGGGAGACTAATTCCCAATCAGGTTGGCTTTTTGATTGGCAGCCCACAGCAGAAGGCGTTGTTTTTCTCTATACATGTTCAAGTTCCAATAACTAAGAAATGAGTGAATGAGTAAAATGGTAAATCAAAGTAGCGGCCATTTCATGCCATTTTCTGTGTAAAGCATCATCTTTATTATGATTATTAAAGTGGTTGTAAACCCTTATAACACACTTTGACCTACAGGTAAGTCTAGATTAAGGCTTACCTGTAGGTCCAAGAAATATCTCCTAAACCTACACGGTTTAGGAGATATTTGCCGAAAGACGGGCACCGCTGGTGCATGTGCCGTAGACAGTGGCGCGCAAGCGCACCGAGCGCGCCGCCAACGGCGATATGCCGCGCGTGGCGGCTCCCGTGTGCATGCGCGGGAGTGACGTCATCGCGGCTTCGCCGAATGACAGCGGCGGAGCAGCGAGACCCACCGAGAAGATGGAACGCGCCGGACTACTGGGGACAGCAGTGACTTCGCTGGCTCCTGTGTCAGGTAAGTGACACATAATGGACTACTATGCGATGTATAGTAGTCCATTATGCTTTACCTTTGCAGGGAATATAAGAGGAAGTAAACTCATCAAGGTTTACTTCCTCTTTAATGGTGTTTATGGGTGATGGGGGTTTTGTGGTCTGCAGTCCCATGGTTTCTCGGCACAATATTCTGCTGATGGACTTTAAATGTAATGTGATCAAGTGGCAAATTTTGGACTCACAAGGCTCCAATGTACACAAGTACCATCTATGTCTCGGTTCATGCCATACACATCTACTGAACTGCACAGCCCAAAACAAAAGAACAATTGCTACTGCACCCAACCATTGATGTGTGGACCTTTGGCATCATGGTGTACATTGCTAGCACTGGGTCCTTGCCTTGTAAAGCATAGGGTTGTGACCCAATGTATAGGGACTTTGCTTGGTGGCAAGTCAAAAAAGGATCTTACTTTAGCTTAAGGAAAAAAAAAAAAGGAAGGAAGTTCCCCCTTGAAGTCAGGCAAATGTTCTGGGACACGTTGACCCTCAATGCTCCCCAAGAAGTGCTCTGCCATGGACATTGTAAAATATGTTCAATTGCCATAGAAAGCAGAAAAATGCTTTCGGAAAACCTAACTAGGAGTACAGCAATACATATGGAGCAAATGATGTCCATTCTGGAGCTTCATCAAGTGCTGCCTTGTGTATTCCTCCAGATCATAAGACAATCTCACTTACTATTGAAGCGGAGGTGGATCATCATAACCTCTTATGATCACTTATTACCTCAGGAGACAGACACAGGTGTACATGTCAATAAAACCTGGAAATTCTTGTAGAAAAGTTGAATTCTTTTGTTTCCATGTACTCAATATACATCTATGTTCTCTATAACAAATAAACTCACTAAAGAAAATACGAAGAAATGGTAAGATGGAACATTACTCTTTGACTAAAGACATCATGCCCGTTCCAAGACCTTGTGGAATCTAAAACATCTCCCACTCTGTCTTTACAGATGAACTGAACATTTACAGCAGCAGCACTTTAAAATCCCGACCCAAAAGAATTGATCTTTCAGGTGATGACATGGTTGGTAGAAGACATCTACACTGGATCACAACAAATGCAGAGTTCAGATATTGATAAAGAACAGTTGTCTCTGTGAAACATCAACTAAAAGAACTATGCCATGCCCTTGTATATATAAATAATTCATTGGCATTCAATGTGTGAGACTGTACCACAAAACATTGCTCCAATAGATAAGCCAGGTGCTGGATCCTTACAGCTATGAGCAGCTGGGCAGCACAGTGGTGTAGTGGGTAGCACTCTCACCTAGTAGTAAAAATGGTCACTGGTTTGAATCCCAACCATGACACTACCTGCCTGGAGTTTGCATGTTCTACCTGTGCCTGTGTGGGTTTCCTCCGGGTACTCCGGGTTCCTCCCACACTCCAAAGACATGCAGGTAGGTTAAATGGCTTCTGTCCAAAATTGTCCCTAGTATATGAATGGGGACCTTGGATTGTGGGCTCCTTGAGGGTAGGGACCAATGTGAGTGCAATGTACAGGGATAGGGACAATTGTAGACACTCACTCAGGTTTAACTAGATGGACTGGTGTCTTTATTCAACCTTACTAACTATGTAACTATGAGGACATTGTGCTGGCAGGGATATTCCTGGTATCAGGAGCCCAGTTAGAGGGGACAGAAGAGGTCCACAAATTTGCTCCTCTGCCCCGCCTTCACCAACCACAGCACTTCT
Organism: Lithobates pipiens; assembly: GCF_037356315.1. Classification (NCBI taxonomy): domain Eukaryota; kingdom Metazoa; phylum Chordata; class Amphibia; order Anura; family Ranidae; genus Lithobates; species Lithobates pipiens. The sequence goes on along the minus strand of NW_027507764.1, from coordinate 28,065,421 downwards.
CACATTGTGCTTTATTAGAAAGCATGCAGGATTCTGATAGCCATTGTAGATTTTATCTAAAGCCTCGGGGAGGACAAGATTACATTATCTATTGCCCAGAGCCATGCAGTTCCAGGGATTGGGAGGTTGCTAGATACCCTCAATATCTTGAAAGGTGGCTCCTACCAAACTCCCTCTGGCATTATCTGTGGCCCAAGTCAAGCGTGTCCAGAGTGTTTATGCACATCATTTATACCATTCATGAAAATATATCCGCTTTACACAAACTGCAGACAAGTGAATGGACTTGATGGTGGCAGCAGCAGAATCAGTTCCTTGGTATCCTGGGGCCATAGATTGCTGTGCTTAGAGGGAGTGATTATGGCATAGGTGCAACGGATGGTCCTGCTTGGAGGTTCCTAAAACATTCACTCGATGTCTAAGCTCTATGATGCCAGGCAGCACATCCTGAGTGCTAAAACCCAGGGTTCTGTCACAACGCCAACATCCTCAAGCAGACAGGCCACATGTACAAATGCCCTAAGGCTGGCTTGTTGGTAAAGTTTTGTGTTTTAGGTGTGTTAGCTGGCACAGTCATGTTGATTTTTTTTTTGTGGCACCATTTACTGAACATGAAGTGGAAATAACATTTAATGGTGGCTTTCAATAAAAAAAAGGAAATTTCCATTCTAAGATTTAAAAGAGCATTCCCTAGCCACAGATATGATCATGTTTGGGAATAGACCGACACCTAAACCTGTTTGTTTGGTGGGCCCTAATGTGCCAGTAATTCATGACCAGTATCTGTTTTGTTTTCTTCTTTAAGGGATGCAGGTTACCCACAGCTGGTGTGGCTGATGGCTGCGATTGGGCACCTCCGGGACAAGCAGTAGCTCAGGTACAAAGGCCATGAGAGAGAAGCTAAGAAATTGTGGAGACCGTATTTGGTCATAAGATGTGGTTTATCGGCTTCCCAGGGGTGAAGCTGCCAGGATTATCATATGTTGCATCTTACATAACATCTACCTTGCGAGGAATAATTCTTTGGAGCTGACAGGAGAGGGAGCCAGAGGTCCATCAGCTGCTGATCCCCAGACGTTACATAACTGAGGTTGGCTGTGCCACCCAAACTAAGCTGATAGTCAGTACTTTGCATGTACTTATGTATTCACACTAGGGATGAGCTTCGTGTTCGAGTCGAACGTACATTGGCTGTTCGTGCGTTCGGCGAATTCCGAACGTTTTGGCCGTTCGCGTCAAAATTCGAGTGACGCGCGCGCGGACCATAATGCACTGCGTTGGCGCAGTGCATTGCTGCCCGATGATTGGCCAAGCATGCACTGTGACCCCGCATGCTTGGCCAATCGCAGCGCCGGCAGCGAGGAGAGCCATGATTGGCCACAGGCATCCTGCCTATGGCCAATCATAGCTCAGGCTGTGTAGTGCACGCCCCACACTATATAAGTCCGCCTTTGAGGCGGCCTCGTGTAGTGTGTTACTTAGCATCTGAAGCAGTGGGTGTTCTGTGTACCTTCAACACAGTTACACACCAATCGTTTTTGGCTGATTTCCTATCTTGCTGCTGTGTAGTGGTTGTTGTCTGTGCCCTGACTGCAGTATACACCACTATATTCACCTCACCTATATAGCTAGTGATCTAGCTTTAACCACTTAACAACTGCCCATTGCCGATTAACGGCTTCAGGGGGGTTGTTTAACTCTGAGAGGCCGTTAATTAACGGCCTCCCAGAATTCTGCTCTCGCGTGCCCCGAGGTGTGCGCACTCGAGAGCATCCGTGACCGCCGGGTCGCATCACGGATCACGGTAAACGGCCGCTCATAGCAGCCGTTTACCACGTGATTGCTCCGTCAAATGACGGAGTGATCACTTGGAAACAAACCGGCGTCATGTCATGACGCCTGTTCCTCCCTCCCCTCTCTGTACCGATCGGTACAGCGGAGGGGAAAGAGATCGGTGTCAGCAGCGATGTGGGCTGCATCTGCAGTGCCCACATCGCTGCTCACCGAATTTAACCCCTCAATTCCCTGCCAATACTCTGCAATACCAGTGCATACTCTGCAATACCAGTGCATACTCTGCAATACCAGTGCATACTCTGCAATACCAGTGCATACTCTGCAATACCAGTGCATACTCTGCAATACCAGTGCATACTCTGCAATACCAGTGCATACTCTGCAGTACCCGCCATTACTCTGCAGTACCCGCCATTACTCTGCAGTACCCGCCATTACTCTGCAGTACCCGCCATTACTCTGCAGTAACCCCCAATACTCTGCAGTAACCCCCAATACTCTGCAGTAACCCCCAATACTCTGCAGTACCCCCAATACTCTGCAGTACCCCCAATACTCTGCAGTACCCCCAATACTCTGCAGTACCCCCAATACTCTGCAGTACCCTGCCATTACTCTGTAGTACCCCCAATACTCTGTAGTACCCCCCAATACTCTGCAGTACCCTGCTATTACTCTGTAGTACCCCGCCATAAATTGCCATACCCAGCCATAAATTGCCATACCCAGCCATAAATTGCCATACCCAGCCATACTCGGTGATACCCTGAAATACCCAGCCATAGACGCCCCCCACCCCTCACCGCCCTCCGGTGCTTCTACCAACTCGCCAGTACGATCAAAGCCAGAATCTTTTTTTTATTTTTTATTTCAGGCTTCCCAGCCTAGAGGTGAGATGTGGGGTCATATTGACCCCCCAGATTTCACTGTAAAGAGGACCTGTCACCCCATATTCCTATTACAAGGGAGGGATGTTTACATTTCTTGTAATATGAATAAAAGTGATCAAATATATATTTTTGGGGAAAAAAATGTCAAACTAAAATAAAGTAAAATGAACAATAAAAAAATAAAATAAAAATTAAAGCGCCCATGTCCCCATGTGCTCGCATGTGCCACACATGTGAGGTATCGCCGAGAATGTTAGAGCGAGAGCAATAATTCTAGTCCTAGACCTCCTCTGCAACTCAAAACATGTAACCAGTAAAAAAAAAATTAAAGTGTCGCCTATGGGGATTTTTTAAGTAGCGACGTTTGGCGCCATTCCACGGGCATGTGCAATTTTGAAGAGTGACATGTTTGATATCTATTTACTCAGCATAACTTCATCTTTCACTTTATGCAAACATTGGGCTAACAAGTGGTTAATAATAGAGCTTGCAGTCAGTAGTGTTAGGAGATAGTGCGTGCTGTCTGCGTGCTCTGTACCCAGTACATACCGCTATAATATAGGGCAGGCCCCTACTTTCAAACATCCAACTTACAAACATCTCCTACTTGCAAACGCAAGGAGACAGCAGCAAGTGAGATGAAAAAAGATGGACGACAAAACAAATTATACAGGGGTGATAACCCTTCCCTATGTTTTCCAAAAAGCTTAAAGATAGTTTTTTTGACTGGAGCTACACTTTAAAAATGTACCGGTTGAAAATGACAAACAGATTCAACTTAACACAACAAACCTACACAGTCCCTGTCTTGTTTGCACCGCCTGTATACTGCTGTTCTGAGTATATAGGGCCTGGGGGCCACACGCATTTCCTTTTTTTAATATGGGTACAGGGTTCCCCTTAATATGCGTACAAGACCCAAATAGGCTGGTAATGGGCAGGGAGGGCTACCCATGCCATGTTTCTCAATGATTTTCAACCATATTGCAGGAACCAGATATAACATTAAAACCGCAAGCAGTTTTAAATGGTGTTATTTCCGTTTAATGTCATTTTGTGCAGGGACTGTTCTAAACACGGGAAACACGTGGCACTTCACAGGCTTACTACAGACACCCCCCCAGGCACCATATTTAAAGGAATATTTCAATTTTTTTTTTTCACTTTAATCGTCATTAAAATCAGTGTTCCCGCCAAAACGGCCGTTTTTAAAACTTTTTTTGCAGTGACCCATGTCCCCTGAGGCAGGAGGCAGGTCCCCAAACCCTTTTTAGGACACTATCTTGCATATTAGCCGTTAAAATTAGCACTTTCCAATTCGAACGTTCCAGTCCCATAGACTTCAATGGGGTTCTAACGTTCGTACCGAACGCGGGGGTCGTTCGCAAGTTCTGGTGCGAACCGAACCGGGGGGTGTTTGGCTCATCCCTAATTCACACATTATTAATGATGGAAAGCAGCTCATGCCTTGCATTGTACCACCTTTAACCTCACTAACAAGGACACAGATGGAAATAAACTGACAGATGTAGTCCTTATTCAGTCTACAAAAAAAAAAGGGGGGGGGGGAAATGTTGCTTATTTTGGAGAGAAGAGGGATGAGAACAGCTGTCAGTTTTTATATGTGAACCCTTTAAAGGGGAATGAGCCCGTAGATGAGAATGACACTAAAGTCTGCTATGTACCTTTTTTTTTTTTTTTACATTAGCCTATTACTCCACTTCTAGAGCAATGGTCTGCACCACACATGTACTCCTGTGCTGTGGCCATACGTATTGCCCGGGTGCACATTTTCACTTCCTATTTGTGAACATCATGAGAAGCTGTGAATTTAAGTGGTGCAGCATAACAATGTTGTTGAGGCTCTGAAACCTCTCATTTATAAAGATGTCATGGTGCTAGGGGGTCACCATAGATAGTAGCAGGAGCCTTTGCAGATGAAGTACTGGAGGAAGAAGCAGCCTATGCTGCTGTTGCCACCCGTCAACCACATCTCAAGCCTTTTTGGAAAACATGCAGGACTGATATCATCCATTCTCGATTCTGCTTGAAGAGAGAAGTAATTATGTACGTGTATGGGCTCAGAGGAGAAATGTGCACTATCTACAGCCTAAAGCCATTCTGTACCAGGGATGGTGAAGTTGTTGGTTTCCCTTTACACCTTGGGCACATGGCAGCTTCCAATCTACAACTGGCACCATACTTGGGATCAGCTAACCAACTGTGTCCAGGGTGCTTATGCAGGTCATTAATTCCATGCTTGCCCTTGTGCCCCCCCAGGTTTATCCACTTTCCACAAACAGTGAGTGGAATGATATGAAGGTGGCTTTCTACCAGGCTGCTGAAATTCATCTGATGCTGGGGCCCCTGATTGTACCCATGCTGCAATTAGGGCCCCCAGATAAAGAGAAGATGACTTTCATAATTGCAAGCAGTACCACTCCATCAATGTGCCCGTGGTGTGTGATGTCAGGCAGTGTCTGTACGATCACACCGGGATCTGTGTGTGTGGACAGTGGGAGAAGTAATGTAAGCATTCGCACAGAATAGTTTGATGCACTCTATGGGCTGTGGGAGCAGCCAAGTAAATCCCACACACTTCAGATTGATTCCTCAGATTGTATGTAAGATTTCTCTTCCTGTGTGCATCCAGCCAGATAGGATTTGTGTGAGGGCCTCTGTGGCCAGTGGTATTGGAGGCTGTGATAAATTCGGCAGTTGGTTTTATATTCCCTACAATAAGCTTTTCACCTCCAATCAAGGCTCTTGCTCCAGGTATTAGGTTACCATGGGTGTACATCCTTGACATCTGGTGGGAGATTTGAGTGTACATGTTTTGTGGTTGTTACCTGGGTCTGTATTGGAGAATTTGAGGTTCTTTTTATAGATTGCCAGAAATGCTGGTTGATTTCCTAAGACACACAATGCATGTATTACCCATCACAGATGTGGAATACATGCAGACTTATTGGTTCCTACCAAGCCCAAAAGTTTCCCCCTCACCTGCTCTGGGTGTTGGACAACCATTGATTCTGTAAGGGATTTTTTTTATTGATTTAGCTTTACAGGATGTGATCTTTTGGGTGATATATACCAGTATATGATATAGAAAGTCTGTCTACCATTGCTCTGCATTGTGTATACTCTGTGCCCTGGTTTGTACTGAACACCACAGAAGTGTCCAGTATGTCCTAGGTATATTCCATACCGCCTGGGCTCTACACTGATCGGGGGGGGGGGGGGGGGTGAGAATGTGACTGCTGCATTCCTCATCATTGACTTTACTACATCAGTTTTGAAGACTGGAGGAATATTGTCCTAGGTAAGGGCTCTTTTCACATGAGTGGGGCAAACTACTACTCTATTCAGGTGAAGATTTTTGGGTGTAGTATGATGAAGGTCCATAATTGTTATAATAAAATTCTGTGCATCTTTATTATATCAGAATCTGGACATGTGAACCCCGAGGTGTGGAGTGTCTGATGGTACAGAGTATTAAACATTAATATATATTGTCGGCCGGGATCATTAGACATGGCAATGAGACTTGAGTAAGACCAGGGAGACAACTTCCAGTGTCTGTATCATGTCATTTCACTCCATTGGTGACGGAGCAATTCCTGACAACATGAATAAGGGATCTAATTTTTCTATCCCATACAATTAAATTATAAGGAAGCAATGGCTGTTACCAAAGGGGTGACCGTCACCAAGTGTATCCCACATTATTGGAGCTGCTGGACACCATATAATGAAAAGAAGGTTGAGAAGAAGGTTGAGAAGAAGGTTGAGAAGAAGGTTGAGAAGAAGGTTGAGAAGAAGGTTGAGAAGAAGGTTGAGAAGAAGGTTGAGAAGAAGGTTGAGAAGAAGGTTGAGAAGAAGGTTGAGAAGAAGGGGGGGGGGGCACAATTAGGAACACAGGAGGCAATGAGCCCATCACCCAGCTGAGGGTAAACCACATCACTATATGGGAAGAGCCTGCAGTGTGTATTCTGATAATGATTTGTATTTATTGCTTGAAAAGGCCGATGAGACCAAAAAAAGGACTTGATTTCTGGTTTGCAGTTTTAATTACTCTAACCAGAATGTAAAGGAAATTGTATACTGACAGCATTGCTGAACTGTTATAAATACAAGGAGCATAGAAAAAAAAAAATATATATCCCTCAATCCCCAACTTCATACATGGTGGATTGCTTTTTGAAGCTGGACCCTCAACCAGAATTAGTGTTTGCACAGCCCATAGAGCTCTATATAAACACATGCTGGGTGATCGTTACATTCACATACCAGAACATATCTTTCAGGATCTCCTTCCAAATACAACTTTTGTATCAGCGGCTCCCTACACAAAAACACTGGTCTTTATGGATCTTGTCATATTTCTAGAAGCTCAGAAGAGGCAACCAAGTCCTATTTATGAATGATTTCCCTGGACTGAGCTCCGTCTCTGATATAGAAATCTCCCTGTACTGATATACAAGTTGGTTCTTTCTCTCCCTATACTGAGATAAAAGTCATCTCTGTCCTTCTCCATCTCAGTGCTGATATAACAATCAAGATGTTTTCCTACAAGCAGATTCAATGTCTCCCCTCCCTCTCCCAACACACAAATGGTTGACTGCTTCTCCTCTCCACCCAGATATAGTCAGCACTGACCCCGCCCACTCATCACATGACCAATACCAGCCAATGAATGTGCTCCAGCCCTTCCCACTCACTAATCACATGGCCTCTCTCATTAGCTCTTCATGCTGATCTATAGCCCCTCCCTTTAACAGATTAACCCTTTTATGTCATACTCTCTTGGATGATTTATAAAATCTTGATCTAAGAAACTGCCCCCCTGTATACATGGCCCAGCCGTTCAGAATACTGTAAATGAAGAGACTACAAGTATGGAAAGCCTTTTTGAGGTGACGTCTTGTAGTTCTCAATGAATTATGAGGGGGGGTGCTGGTGAGCATCCTTGTAGTTCATTGATTCTTCCTGGAATGAAATAACTGCCTGTATTGGAGGTACGGGGGAGACATCTACACTGACAGTCTGCAGGAGCCTGACATTGTACCCCGAGATCTGATGATCCTAAGAAAAAAAAATATATATAAATGCACTTTTTTTGCAAGTAAAAAAAAAAGTGAATACTATTTTTTTTTTTCTTAAAAGGTGAGCTTATTGTTTAATCATTATGCGAATTCCTCTGCAAGTATATTAGAAGGCTTTTTTCTGTTATTACATTACATCTGTGAAACATTTTGTGCGCCAATTCAGAACCCAAATTCATGTTCTTCTGGAGAGCAAAACGCCCCGCTGATCGCTTTTTATTTTCAACCAATTCATGAGAATCATCCACAACTTTCCACCATCCACAAGAAACATGGCGCCCCCCACCATTACTCCCAGTATGATCGGGGGAATGGGTTGTAGATCGGGACAAATACACACAGAATGCAAATCTAGTTTAGACTAAGTCGGCTGGTTGGACTCCTGGATTATCCTGGGTGTTCTGTGATCCTGTGTATGGGGGAAGGGTGTTATGTCACTCCTGGTACGGGGGTGGGGTGAGCCACATTCATTAATCAGATAGACCTTCCTCAGATGTGTCTGCCCCTCTGGTCACATCTTCTACATGAGTGGTCATCAACTCCTGTCCTCGGGGCCCACTAACAGGCCAGGTTTGCAAGATAACTGAAATACATCACAGGTGATATGATTTGCTGCTCAGTGATTGCCGTATTCTAATCTGCATCTCCCCAAAGTAATACATGAAACCTGGCCTGTTAGTGGTCCCTGAGGACAGGGTTGGTCTACATCTCAGAGAAATAAAACATGTAGGGGATTTTACAGCATTTTAGTGAGAGGGACAGAAGAGTTTTCAGAATTGTAAACTATTGCAAATCCCTCCCAGGTCAGACCCGGTGTTATGGGGGGGTGAGATGCCCGCCAGTGACCCCACAGAGACCCCCATCTCTGCATAGAAACCAATTAACTACGATTTTTTTTTGTCAAAGCTTTAATTGAAGAAGCTGAAATTAGAAGCTGACCGGCTACCACGCACAGCTGCACCAGCGATTGTGTACTATTCAGTTTTAGTTAATCAACATAGATATATAAACTGTTCCCATATATACAGGGTCTGTTATCCCAAGCACATTACCACAGTGTTAATCCTTGACCATTAAAAGTACTTTCACACTGAAGCGCCCAAACGTTGGCACTTTTCAGCCACTAGTGGGGCTCTTTTTACCGTAAAAAAAAGGTAAAAAGTCAATTTGGACGGAAACTTTCAAAGATCTTTTCAGGCGCATTGGAAGCGCTGACCATTTCAATGGGCAGGGTGTTTTGGGAGTGCTAGACACAGCCCCAAAGATGCTGCTTGCAGGACTTTTCCTAATGTCCGGCAAATGCACCGCCCCAGTATGAAAAGTCACATAAATTAATGGGGGGGATGTGAAAGAAAATCATTCATCTGGTTCTTGGATGTATCTTCCTTCACCATAGTGACAGGTAGTGGTGTTGGCAGGGGGCTCACTGTGGCTGAAGCCCAGAGTGTGTCCCCAAAAAGCCCCGGATCTTGAGTGGGCACCAGTCTTAATAGCGCCGCTGAGTGGGGACCAATCTTATGTGACGCGGCAGCGCGCGTGATAACGGGTCCCACCTTCTGGAGCCTGCAGCACTGATAGACGTCCCACTAGTCCAATGGTGGGACCACAGGACGTCCATCATAGACACTGCAGGCTCCAGAAGCCAGGAATTACAATGCGGCCGTCGCGCCACTGTGAGATCCCACTCATCTCTCCTCAGAGTCCTCTCCCTGCCTGCTGTGATGATGGCCGCACACCAAGGCTGAGCTGCTGCTCCCGGACACATGAAGTTTCCTGGTTAGGTAGGTCAGTGTGTCAGGCAGGTGACAGCCCACCGCCCAGCCAAAAAAACCCTGCACAGGCCTTGGGGCTGAAGCCCCTGGTCTTTTTGCCACCCAGCAACTGCCCTGGTAACTGGGTGCTCAGTGTGTACTATGACATCACTGACCAGACATGGAAAGGTGTGTGGATGTCTAATAAGAGGCGCTGAAATGTGGCCTCCTGTCACTCCGAATCCTTTGAGTTGCCGTTTCAAAAAGGTTTATAAAAAATAAATGCACATCTTTTTGTAGGTAAAACAAATCTGCATTTATTCTTTTCTTTTTTAATTAGGAGCATTGCACCTGCAATCAGAAGTTTGCAGGTACAATACAAGGCTCCTGCAGACTGTCAGTGTATCTGTCTGCTCGTACCTCATATGGGCAGGCAATTACAGAATCACAGGAAGGATCAATGAACTACTAGAGCGCTCACTAGCACCCTGTTAATTCATTGAGAACTACAAGGCAACATCCGCAAAGGATGATGGTCGCTGTTTGTTCCATTCACTGAACTCTATGAATGAAATGACGTGGCCGGGTGGGTGGAGCCTCGCTCAGCCGCATTTTAAAAAAAAATTGTGACAGCGGGTGCTGCGAATGAATAGCATCATGATTAGATTTTTCTTTATTTTGGATGATTGGGGATGGTATAACCACAGAGTGGTGCTGTGGATACGAGAAGTAAGTATATAGTGCCACGCCCTGATAAATTGGATTTTAAAGAATACGTTTGCAGATGGACTTTTAATTCATACCTGTGTTATGCCTATAAAGTTAATTTATTACAAAAACATACAAGTACAATAACATTCATTGGCCATTCACAACTATGCCTTGAAGCAAACAGCAACACACAACCTACATAACATATACAGTAATATACTATGAGTGAAAGAAAGTGAGTAGGTAGTAAAAACTCTACATACTCTACAATTCCTAGTAAAATACATATTACTCTAGTATTCTACTATACTCACAGGGGCGTTTCTTAACCACTTGCTTACTGGGCACTTAAACCCCCCTCAGTCCCAGACCAATTTTCAGCTTTCAGCGCTGATGCACTTTGAATGACAATTGCGCGGTCATACAACACTGTACCCAAATGACATTTTTATCATTTTTTTCCCACAAATAGAGCTTTCTTTTGGTGGTATTTAATTACAGCTGGGAGTTTTATTTTTTGCTTAACAAACAAAAAAAGATGCAAAAAAAAAAAATCATGTTTAATAGTTTGTTATAAAATTTTGCAAACAGGTAATTTTTCTCCTTCATTGAAGTGCGCTGATGAGGTGGCACTGATAGGCTGCATTGGTGGGCACTGATAGGCATAGTTAAGGCGGCACTGATGGGCACAGATAAGAATGGCACGGATGGGTGGCACTAAGGGGCACTGATAGGTACCACTGATAGATGGGACTGATGGGCACTGGTAGATGACACTGATGGGCACGGATATGTGGCACTGGGGTGCAGCACCTTTGTTGAGGCAGATTGTGGGCACTGCTGGGTGGCACTTATTTTTTAATGATGTTTAGTGATGAGGGGGCAGGTGGGCACTGCTGTCCCGATCACGGCCGCCGGTGATCGGCTCTTTTTTTTTTTTCTCCTCGCGCTATCAGCGCGAGGAGGAATAATAGCCGATGACCGGCTCTGTTATATCACATGATCAGCTGTCATTGGCTGACAGCTGATTACGTGATAAGGGGTCGGGATTGACCCCTTGCTCGGATCGGTGATCAGGCGAGTCTCATAGACTCGCCGATCATAGAGCGCGCCCCTCAGGGGGCGCGCAGGCCGCTCGTGCACGGGACGATGTCAATAGACCTAGTCCCGGCAAAGGAGATCCGCTCTGTAGGCGTCATTCGGCTATAGCGCGGGTCTCAAGTGGTTAATGAATAGCAAAGTCTTTGTGTAATATGTGAATAAGTATCCCTTCTCCTAAAGGGTGTGTAGCGGAGATATGTATATCCAAGGTATTTCAAATGTACTTTCAGGACTAGAAATTGAAGAATCCTTTGTTCGTTCAATACTTCAACAATAGTTGGTTTATTGTTTAGGAAGATAAGCAAAGACAAGATTGACATCTGGTAACATATGGCATGGTGTTGGCCTCAGAAGGAGGAAAGGGACATCTTGATCTACATTCTCCAAAGTGTAGAGTTCTTTCTCTTCCCACCGAAACCCCCTCACTATCATAATCCTACTCCATTCTTATACTGTTTGATGATGTTATGTCAGCATATCCTAACACCCCCCATATTTGCATATATACCTAATATGGTTCAGTCTAACGGTAAGTAGCATAACTCCACCCATTGTCCTGACATAGTAACTCAAAAATAGATGTACCTACTCAGCAAAACCACTCCTCTCTATACTCTCTGTTGTTCTGTGACCTTCAGAGACCAATTACTTATTACCGTACATATAACTTACATATATTTTCAGAAACGTATCACTTAAAATATTAATTAACTCAAAAACTAACAATGAGGGACAAAACAGGTCACCCTCCAATACTTGGGCGAATTAGCGCATGAGTGAAAGAGGCGGTATGTCTTAATGCAGCTCAGCGCTACACGTTGCATGTATTCAAAAGACGCATCTTAAGGAGCTTGTGGCGTGTTATGCCCCATACACACGATCGAGCATTCTGACAACAAAATGCATGGATTTTTTCTGATGGATGTTGGCTCAAACTTGCCTTGCATACACACGGTCACACACATCTTGTCAGAAATGACGAACGTCAAGAACGTGGTGACGTACAACGCGTACGATGAGCCGAGAAAAATTAAGTTCAGATTTTGTTGTCGGAAAATTTGAGAGCCAGATGTCAAATTTTGTGCGATGGAAATTCCGATGGAAAAATGTCCAATGGAGCCTGCACACGGTCGGAATTTCTGACAACAAGCTCACATCGAACATTTCCCCGTCGGAAAATCCGACCCTGTGTATGGGGCATTAGTTATATAGTCAAAAAGAGAAAAAAAAACTGAGAATAAATTCTGCAGCACAGCTGGGGATGAGGGGAGAAGTATCTTCACGTAGCTTCTAGATCAATCTGTGAGAACACCACACACAAAAAGCTTTAGAGCGATTGATAGTGGCTTGTAAATGCAGATGGGCAACTATTGTGGTGATGTCTAGATTAATCAGGGGATCCCCCCCCACTGATTATATAGCTTCATTGCCCATGTATACACACTTCTCAAAGGGAAACATGCGCGATAGAGGTCCCCTTCAAGTCTTTGCCTCAGTGATGACCACCGGGCGTGGTAAAGGTAGCCGGTTTCTTTATTTTGTTTCATTGGATATAACTTTGTATATTGAACTTGGTTGTTGCCTTTTTTTTTTATAATTTTATTTTTGTGGAAAAAAAAATAAAAAATCAAACAAAATTAGAAAAGTCTAAAAGATCCAACATTTGGGAACATTTTGTTTAAGTTGGCGATGGACGGCTAGCAAAATGTAAATTATGTGGCAGGAAAGCGAGCCGTGGGAGAGATTTGGGGCATTTAACCAATGAATAATCATACACTAGTGCTGCTGAGAGGAAAGTGGAGTTGCAGCTCAACTTAGTAAAAAGAGAGGAAGCAGCAGCACTACTACTGCCATTACCACCAAAAGGCTGGACAAGGGGCAGGGGAATCAAGGGACCTCTCATGCAGCCGACATTAGACATGTGCAGAGTAAAATATTTCGTTTCGGAATTTCGTTTTCGTCTGAAAACTTAATTTATTTAGTTACTCCCGAAATTCGTTTTTATTTATTTTGTTTTTCGTTCAAAAATTGCATTCGTCCGAAAATCCACATGAATTACGGTCGAATCTGTCTTTGAAGGCTTATGGTGTCTGTCGAATGTATAAAGAAGATTCGACGGAGCTAGTATATAGCATACTTTAGAACCCTATTAAAGTCTATGGGACTCCAACGTTCAAAATCTAAAGTGCTCATTTTAAAGGCTAATTTGCAAGTTACTGTCCTAAAAAGTGTTTGGGGACCCGGGTCCTGCCCCAGGGGACATGGATCAATGCAAAAAAAAGTTTTAAAAACGGCCGTTTTTTCGGGAGCAGTGATTTTAATAATGATTAAAGTGAAACAATAAAAGTGTAATATTCCTTTAAATTTCGTAGGGGGGGGGGGGTTGTCTATAGTATGCCTGTGAAGGGGCGCATGTTTCCCGTGCTTAGAATTGTCCCTGCACAAAGTGTCATTTATGCAGGAAAAAAAGTCCTTTAAAATCACTCGCAGCTATTATGAATTGTCGGCTCCCGTAATACAGAGAACACTCATTGAAAGTCATTGATAAAAAAAAAAAAAAAAAAAAAAGCGTGGGGGTCCCCCAAATTCAATTACCAGGCCCTTCAGGTCTGGTATGGATATTAAGGGGAACCCTGCCTCAAATTTAAGAAAAAATTTGACGTGGGGTTCCCCCTAAATATCCATAACCAGACCCTTTATCCGAGCACGCAACCTGGCAGGCCGCAGGAAAAGAGGGGGGGACGAGAGAGCGGCCCCCCTCCCTCCTGAACCGTACCAGGCCACATGCCCTCAACATTGGGAGGATGCTTTGGGGGTCTGTGACCCCTCAAAGCACCTTGTCCCCATGTTGATGAGGACAAGGGCCTCATCCCCACAACCCTGGCCGGTGGTTGTGGAGGTCTGCGGGCGGGGCGCTTATCAGAATCTGGAAAGCCCCCTTTAACAAGGGGACCCCCAGATCCCGGCCCCCCCCTGTTTGAAATGGTAAGGGGGTACAAAAGTACCCCTACCATTTCACAAAGAAAGTGTAAAAAATGGTTAAATAAAACAAACACACTTTTGAAAAATTCCTTTATTAAAAATAAAAAAAAGATTCCAGCGGCGGACGATCATCTCTCCAGCGATGTCTCATCTCATCCAGCGCAGCGATCCATCCTTCTTCTGTCTCCGTGGAGGAGACACTGCAAGGATTCCGGCGGCTGACGTTTCTTATATACGGAGGGCGGGGCCACCCGTCACCTGACCCCGCCCCCCTCTGACGCAAGGGGAAACCCGGGGTTCCCTGTGACGTATAGGTGACCCCGCCTCCCTCTGATGTAACGGAAACCTGCCTGTGTTACATCAGAGGGGTGCGGGGTCACCCATACGTCACAGGGAACCCCGGGTTTCCCCTTGCGTCAGAGGGGGGCGGGGTCAGGTGACGGGTGGCCCCGTCCTCCGTATATAAGAAACGTCAGCCGCCGGAATGCCTGCAGTGTCTCCTACACGGAGACAGAAGAAGGATGGATTCGCTGCGCTGGATGAGATGAGACATCGCTGGAGAGATGATCGTCCGTCGCTGGATAGCAAGAGTGGATTACCGCCGCTGGAATCTTTTTTTTTTTTTTTTTTTTTTTTTTAATAAAGGAATTTTTCAAAAGTGTGTTTGTTTTATTTAACCATTTTTTACACTTTCTTTGTGAAATGGTAGGGGTACTTTTGTACCCCCTTACCATTTCAAACAGGGGGGGGGCGGGATCTGGGGGTCCCCTTGTTAAAGGGGGCTTCCAGATTCTGATAAGCCCCCCGCCCGCAGACCTCCACAACCACCGGCCAGGGTTGTGGGGATGAGGCCCTTGTCCTCATCAACATGGGGACAAGGTGCTTTGAGGGGGTCACAGACCCCCAAAGCATCCTCCCAATGTTGAGGGCATGTGGCCTGGTACGGTTCAGGAGGGAGGGGGGGCGCTCTCTCGTCCCCCCCTCTTTTCCTGCTGCCTGCCAGGTTGCGTGCTCGGATAAAGGGTCTGGTATGGATTTTTAGGGGGAACCCCACGTCAATTTTTTTTTTAATTTGACGCGGGGTTCCCCTTAATATCCATACCAGACCTGAAGGGTCTGGTTATGGATATTTAGGGGGAACCCCACGTCAATTTTTTTCTTAAATTTGAGGCAGGGTTCCCCTTAATATCCATACCAGACCTGAAGGGCCTGGTAATTGAATTTGGGGGACCCCCACGCTTTTTTTTTTTTATTTATTTATTTTTTTATCAATGACTTTCAATGAGTGTTCTCTGTATTACGGGAGCCGACAATTCATTATAGCTGCGAGTGATTTTAAAGGACTTTTTTTCCTGCATAAATGACACTTTGTGCAGGGACAGTTCTAAGCACCAGAAACATGAGCCCCTTCACAGGCATACTATAGACAACCCCCCCCCCCCCCCCCTACGAAATTTAAAGGAATATTACACTTTTATTGTTTCACTTTAATCATTATTAAAATCACTGCTCCCGAAAAAACGGCCGTTTTTAAAACTTTTTTTTGCATTGATACATGTCCCCTGGGGCAGGACCCGGGTCCCCAAACACTTTTTAGGACAGTATCTTGCAGAATCTTTTCTCTCTGTCAAATCTTTTCTCTATATAATCTTGGACTAATAGAGGTAAGGTTAGGCACATTCGAACACAGGTTCTATAGACACAGATTGTTGTCAGAGTCATGTCGAATCTCCTATTCTATATCGAACTGTTGTAACAATGAAAACGAAAATAAAGCATTTATTTATGTCGGATCTTTCGTTTTTCGCATTTTGTGCTTTCGTTATCGTTTGTCAAAACGAAAACGAAAATAGCTGAAATTCGGATGAAAATGCATTCGGACTAAAACGAATGCACATGTCTAGCCGACATTAGATATTCCATTCCTTTGCAACAGCCTACGCTTCAATTTAACGGCTTACAATCAACGTGGATGTCTTGGCAACAGTCACATAAAATTACTCATCCTAAAAGGGAAACTTCTAGCAGTCAGGGGAGAACCCCTTACTATAGTTGAAAACGAGCCTGTGACGAATGGGCCCGTGGAACCAAGAATTCCATTGGAAAGGTTGGGAAACCCATGTTACAGCTCCCCATGCCCTTCTTATGTCTAAGTCACCCTGGCAATCAGCGGAGCGCCCTTTACTATAGTTAAAAACGAGCCATTTAAACAACGTAACTTACGCAGGTGGTTGCACCTCACTATATTCTACCTTTAATTTGTATAATTCCTGTGTTGAGTTATTGAAAGAGCAGCTGGCCGGTCTGTCCATTTCACTAGTGACTTGTGGAGCACCCCCCCAGTGGCCAGCATGAATTTTTATCTTATCTTAGACTGTGCAATGGTGGAAGCCCAGTGAGTCGCAAACAATAAAACAAAAATCGGGGGGCAAGAAGCACAGCGGCTGGGGCAGCAGGAACTCGCAACCAGGGTTACCGCTCATTCTTACTGCACGCAGAAGTCATAGACTAGCAGCACAGTGCACAAAATATTTCACACGCACTTCAGAAAATGGTGGCGGAGTGGCATGGGGAGGAGGCCAAAGATGGGCTAATGACTGATGGTGCAGCAAATATGCTTAAAGCGGACCTCCACCCTGAAGTGGAAGTTCCGCTTATCTCATCCCTCCCCGGTGCCACAATTGCCACCTTTCAGGGGGGAGGGGGTGCAGTTACCTGGATAATCCAGGTATCTGCACCCACTTCCAGGACAAGCTCGCCGCAGATGCCCCGCGCCCCCCCCCCCCCCATTGTGTTCTGGGAAACACAGTTCCCAGGACACAGCGGGGACCAGTACAGACGCGCAGCACGACTCGCGCATGCACAGTAGGGAACAGGGCAGTGAAGCCGCAATGCTTCACTTCCCGATTCCCTGACAGAGGATGGCGGCGGAGAGACGAGCAATTGCTCGTCATCTGCCGCCGACATCGCTGGACCCTGGGGCAGGTAAGTGTCAATTTATTAAAAGTCAGCAGCTGCAATATTTGTAGCTGCTGGCTTTTAATATTTTTTTTTTAAAGGTGCAGAACCACTTTAAGGTCATGTGAGATGGCAGATGTGTTGGCATCCATTGCTCTGCAGGTGCATAGTTGCAGATGTTGCTGCACTTGTAAGGATCAACGAGCTCAAAGGCGTGCCCTAAGCTAATGCTTGCCTCTATGTATCCATGTATTAAGGGAAAAATGGCACTCATCAGAAATTCTCTTACAGTACAGTTTCAGTAAATCAATCCCCAAATTTAGATTTTCGGGACAAGAACAATCGGGTGGGGGGTGGGGGTGACATATCCTAATCATCAGTATGATAACGGTTATTATGGGGGTTATGATATTCCCACTTATAACAGGTTCAAGCCCCTCTATCAGGGAGACGATCCCCAGAGAGGTTGCCCACCTTATAGGGGTTTTCAAAAGAGGGGACATGGGGACCCTCCATCGGGGGGGGGGGTTGGAAATTGAGCAAGGGATACCCAGGCCAAAGGGGGAGAGGTGGACCACCGAACCCAGCCTGGTAAGTCAGCAACAAGGTACTCAGTATGGGCAACAGGGGACTCCCCAATGGCAACCACCCATTTGGCTAACTCAAGGCACACAAAGAAACAACAGAGTAAAGAGGAGGAAGGAAGAATAAAACGAAAGAGAATAGTCGGTCAAGGTATTATTAATTTAGGCAATGAGACCTTTACTCTTAATGAGCTTAAAGTATTGGAGTTGGGTCTCAAGTATGCCCCAGACAGAGGATTAAACAAATTTGATGCGTTTCACATTGAAAAAATTGTACTTAAATTAAACATAAAAAAAAAAAAAAAACTAAACTATTGAATCAGAATATCAATACAGTGAGTTGAGAAATCAATCCACATTTAATCCTAGAAAATTGTACAATCATTTTTTGGAGATGTTTAAAATGATGGTTGAGCAAGATATTAGGCTTATTAACCACTTAATAACTGTCCTATAGTCAAATGACGGCTACAGGTCGGTTTGTTATCTCTGGGAGGCCGTCATATGACGTCCTCCCGGAGAATCGTTCCTGCGCGCCCCCTCGGGCACGCACACCGGAACATCTGTGCTCGCCGGGTTCATGAGGCCCGGCGCAACACGGATCGTGGTAAAGGGCCAATGGCAGCGGCCCTTTACCACATGATCACTCCGTCCAATGACGGAGCGATCACAAATGTAAACAAACACATCAAATGGGGTCATCAGAAGTTCATCTCTCTCCTCACACCGATGCAGCGTGAGAGGAGAGCGATCAAGTGAACCGTGAGTGCCCAACAGTGCCACAACAGTGCCATCTATCAACATCTGTGCCACACCAGTGCCATCTGTGTGACACTAGTGCAACCAAAGCCACTAGTGACATCAGTGCTGCCTGTGCCCACCAGTGCAAACAAAGCCACTATAGTGCCCAGTGCCGCCTGTGCCCACCAGTGCCACCACTGTGCTCTGCAGTGCAGCCCCACCAGCCACCAGTATGGCAAAAAAATATTTTACTAGCGAGGAAGCCTACCAGCTTCTAAGTATGACCGATGAGAGCAGCAGGGAGCTCTCTGATTCTCAGTCCGATTCGGATTCGGCCTATGAACCCGTTACAAGCAGCGGGTCCGATACAGAATCAGAAGAGGAATATGTGCCCATGAAAAGAAGGCGTGGAGCAGCAGCCTACTACCAGCAGAGCAGAGCCGTCCACTTAGAATAGGGGCCATGCCAGCCTTCCCTATGCCCTTCAAAACCCCCTGTGGCTACCCTCTAATTCCGAAGAAGCAAATATCCCCCCCCTTCACCGCCCAGCCAGGTGTCCAGGTGAACACCGATGATTTTTCCATGCTAGATTTTTTTCATTTGGCTTTCACCGAAGACTTACTATCGTCCATTGTGGCCCAGTGCAACCTCTACGCACAGCAGCACATAGTAAGCAACCCTGGCTCTAGTTATGCCCGTCCCTTTCAGTGGAGAGAGGAATTCACCATTTTCTTAGGCCAAACTTTTTCAATGGGACTTTCAAAAAAAAACAATTGTACTCCTATTGGTCTACCAAACCTGTCCACCACATGCCACTCTTCTCATCCCTTATGCCAAGATCACGATACATAATGATTATGCGGTTCCTCCACTACAATGAAAACACCCAGTGCTTTCCCCGAAATGACCCAGCTTTTGACAAACTATTTAAAATTCGGCCACTCCTAAATTATTTCTCTGAAAAATTTCCCCAATTATATACCCCCGAACAGAATATTTCCGTGGATGAGTCCCTTGTAAAATTCTCAGGCAGGCTTGGCATCAAACAGTTTATCCCCAGCAAAAGGGCCCGATATGGGGTTAAAATGTACAAACTTTGTGACCGAGCCACGGGGTACATCTACTCCTTCCTGGTGTATAAAGGGAAGGACTCCCAACTGCACCCCCCTGAATGCCCAGAGTACATTGGAGCCAGCGGAAGAGTGGTCTGGCAGCTTGTCTATCCACTCCTTGGAAAGGGATACCATCTTTATGTGGATAATTTTTATACTAGCTTGCCCCTCTTCCGCAATCTTCACTGAAGAAACACCCCAGCATGTGGTACAGTAAGAGCCAATAGAAAGGGCTTCCCGCAAAAACTCGTCAATGAAAGGCTATAACGAGGGGAGACTGCATCTTTGCGGAACCAGGAGCTATTGGCTGTCAAGTGGAGGGACAAACGAAACGTCCACATGCTGACGACAATCCTACATAGAAGTCTCCAGACGAAACGGCCCAATCCAGCCACTGGTATAAAAATATTAAAGGGATAGAGGGTTCAGATGTTCCAGGGAGTGGTCGTTCATTTGGGAGGTCAAGTGTGTTCTCCCGAATCATTTTTCCGAAACTGGAGTGGGAAAAAATGCTGGAGTCAGAACTGCTCCCATAAGAACCAATGTCTATGTAGATGAACGAGTAGTTTGCATCAGCCACTGCCAGAACAGAAGAAAAATATTTTTTATAATTAAAAAATGTTGTCCCACTACCGACTGGCCTCACAATTCTGATGTGCTTGCTGTCTATGGCACCAACACAGTTAGGGAAGTTTCAGCGCTCCCAAAACAGCTCAGCTTTGGTGTTCCATTCCTCTTTGCTTGGTTTTCTCATGACCACATCTCTTAGGACCTCCCAGATGGCGATACAGGTGTCCCGCACAATTGTGCTTACCATAGATTTTCCCAATTTGAACTCGTAGTGTAAGCTGGCAAATGAATTTCCAGCTGCTAGGTACCTGAAAAATAATATGAAATTACTTAGTTATGTTTTTTTTTATTACAGAAGGTCTCATACGCACTAAGTGGCGGAGCCTCAAGGACACCAGAGACTGCAACGTGAAGCAAGGAGTGGATCTGGTGCTGCCCCAAAGCGTCCCTATGCCTTCGCCAGATACATGGATTTTTTGAAGCCAGTTTTAGAATTGAGGAAGTAAGTTATCATACATGAATCGGTCACTCTACAATCTCTATCTAATTAACCTGTCCTACCCCTAACCTTTACTCCCCCTATCAGCTTCAATTTGTATTTCAGCATGGAATCAAGTTGGGAGGGGGAGGAGGAGGAGCATGCTGCTAGTGTTGATGAAGGAGTATCATTTGCTTGCACATATCAGGAGGAGTCATCTATGGAGCTCCAGGGTGAGCAGATCGAGGTACATGAGTTCTCTGCTCATGAGCCGGACAATGAGGATAGCAACGTTTCAACACCTTTCATCAGAAGGCCAAGGCAAACCTCTACTTCCCGCAGGAAGAAAAGCAGCAGGGCAGTAGCACAGGTTGAAGAACAAGACCAGACCAAAAAATTACTACACATAGTGTCAGGGATCACTGAACAAAGCGATGCCCTCACACTATGTTTGCCATTAGTTTGGTGCCTCATCTCAAAGAGGTATTGCCAGACCAGTACTTTAATATGAGGATTGCAGTTCAACATTGCATCCATTCATTCACTGTGCCACGCCATGTTTCTGTGCCAACACACGACTGTCCTAATACCCAAATAATTCCTCCCATTTCTTCTGCCTCAGACACCGTGCCAAACCCTTATCCCTCTAGTTTTGCCGAACCCTCTAGTATGTATGAGACCCCAAGATCACAAATACCATATCCCATTCCTTCACCAGTTGCCTCTGTAATTTCACCCCCAAGTAGAACCACGGATATTAGCAGACAAATGGAT
Organism: Lithobates pipiens; assembly: GCF_037356315.1. Classification (NCBI taxonomy): domain Eukaryota; kingdom Metazoa; phylum Chordata; class Amphibia; order Anura; family Ranidae; genus Lithobates; species Lithobates pipiens. The sequence goes on along the minus strand of NW_027507764.1, from coordinate 28,043,867 downwards.
TTGAGACCACTTGACTCAACATCTTACCATGTCCTGACACAAAACAGACCACCACAGCGATACGAGCAAATAACGTCCCTGCCAAAACAATTCCCTCCTGTAGCAAAACCAATGGAACAGCACAAACTGAAAATTCCAAATCATTATCCATATAGTTACATAGTTACATAGTTACATAGTTAGCCAGGTTGAAAAAAGACACAAGTCCATCCAGTTCAACCTTAAAAACAAATAAATAAAATAAAAAATAATCGTACAATCCAGATACCCAATTTTATGCCCACAATTGATCCAGAGGAAGGCGAAAAAAAAACCCAGCAGAGCATGCTCCAATTTACTACAGCAGGGGAAAAAAATTCCTTCCTGATCCCCCAATAGGCGATCGGATTTTCCCTGGATCAACTTTACCTATGTTAGTACCTAGTTATATTATGTACCATCAGGAAAGTATCCAAGCCTTTCTTAAAGCAATCTACTGAACTGGCCAGAACCACCTCTGGTGGGAGTCTATTCCACATTTTCACTGCTCTAACTGTGAAGAAACCTTTCCGTACTTGAAGCTGAAATCTCTTTTCCTCTAGACGTAAAGAGTGCCCCCGTGTCCTCTGGGTTGACCGTACAGAGAACAACTCAACACCAAGTTCACTATATGGACCCCTAATATATTTGAACATGTTAATCATATCCCCCCTTAATCTCCTCTTCTCAAGAGTGAATAAATTTAGTTCCTCTAATCTCTCCTCATAGCTGAGTTCCTCCATGCCTCTTATCAGTTTGGTTGCCCTTCTCTGCACTTTCTCCAGTTCCCCGATATCCTTTTTGAGAACTGGTGCCCAAAACTGAACGGCATATTCCAGGTGAGGTCTTACTAATGATTTGAACAGGGGCAAAATGATATCTCTCTCTCTGGAGTCCATACCTCTCTTAATACAAGAAAGGACTTGGCTCGCTTTGCAAACAGCAGCTTGGCATTGCATGTTGTTATTGAGCTTATGGTCTACCAAAACCCCCAGATCCTTCTCCACTATGGATTCCCCCAGTTGTACTCCCCCTAGCATGTATGATGCATGCATATTCTTAGGCCCCAAGTGCATAACTTTACATTTATCAACATTAAACCTCATCTGCCACATAGTCGCCCAATTAGACAGTGTATTGAGGTCAGCTTGTAAATTGGAGACATCCTGTAAAGACGTTATTCCACTGCATATCTTGGTGTCATCTGCAAAGACAGAAATATTACTTTTGATGCCAGACGCAATATCATTTATAAAGATGTTAAAAAGTAAGGGTCCCAACACTGAACCTTGGGGTACACCACTGATAACCTTAGACCATTCAGAGTAAGAGTCATTAACCACGACTCTCTGAATTCTGTCTTCTAGCCAATTTTCTATCCATTTACAAACTGATATTTCCAAACCTGTAGACTTTACCTTACACATGAGCCGTGTGTGCGGAACTGTATCGAATGCTTTTGCAAAATCCAAGTATACCACGTCCACCGCCACCCCTCTGTCCAAGGTTTTACTTACCTCCTCATAAAAAGAAATCAGATTTGTCTGACAACTTCTGTCTTTCATGAATCCATGCTGTCTGTTACTTAAAGTGTTATTGTTCAGCAAGAACTCGTCGATGTGGTCTTTTATTAAACGCTCCAGTATCTTCCCAGCTATCACAGTCGATCTCTTGAATTTCCCTCAAACATGCCTAGAGCCTATCGACACTATGGACCCCCAAGTGTACCATGGGATACCGAGATATCACCCCCTGAGCCATGCAGGAAACATCCCTTAACACAAGGTGAAGCCTTGCAGCAAACACCAAAGAGCTGTTCAACAGCAACACTAAAACGGCATGATGTAACCAAGCCTAATGAACATAGTTCGTCAAGTTATTTGAATTTGTAGATGACTATCTACCAATTCCGCTACCAACTTCTTGTTATGTTTTTGTTAAATTATTTTTTGAAATTTTGATGGTTTGTTCAAAAATGCTTTATTTTTTCTAAAGGCTCAGGGAAATAGAGATGGAGAGAAAAGAAGATTAGGGGGAAAGTGGAGATGAAGATGCGAGGGAGGGAGGATGAGAGAGTGGGAGATGACAGGGAGGTGGAGAGGTAGAGTTTCAGTTACTAAAGTTTTGAAAGTTAGAATTAAAGTTCAGTGCAGGTAAAGACAGACAGTCAGAACAAGTTAGAGAGTGAGAGGAAGTTAGAGAGTCAGAGCAAGTAAGAGGGAGTTGGAGAGTCAGAGGAAGTTGGAGGAGTTAGATTTGACAATATTTCCTGCAAAATATGTAATTAACTAAATAATTACAAGTTTTTCTAAAAAAAATAAAAAAAAACTTTTTTGGAAGACCATTTTGTTGCGATATCTGTTTGCATTCATTACTAGAGCTTACTATGGTGCATAGCATAAATTTTCACAAAGTATATCTATGAAATTTACCTTAATGTAACAAGCAACCTTTCCGCTGGCTCCACACTATTCCGAAAGGTGGTGTTCTGATACTCCAAACGTCTACCAAGCAGCTGAAGCAATTAATCGAAACTAAGAATAAAACCACAATACCAATGTAAGTGACAGGATAAAGCATATACACACAATCAAATTGAATGGCAAGAGGCAAGAGTTCTAGTAAAAGAGAAAAGAGATAGCAAGTGGGATGGGTGGTGAGTGGGATTGGTGGTCAGTGGGATGCATGTCAGTGATAGAAAGGAGGGAGGAGGAGAAGGAAATGAGGTACAGTTACTAACCTATTTACTGACATCCGGGAATAGTTGAAGAACTTCTCCTCATGCTGCCTGAGATTATAGAGGATCCTGAACTGGCCTCTCTCATCCCTATTTTGGATAATTGGATGGACCCAATATCTTCTTGTACTCATCAGTCTCTTCCTGCTCCTTTTCCTCCTGGCTTTGGTCATCGGCACTGCAGCAGTAGCAGTAACAACTGCTGCCATGATTAACGGCATATGATGAAACATAATGGCCTAAAATCAAAATCCTCTCTCACCACACAAAGAAACCACACTCCTCAACAACAATACTCTCCCCACAAAAGAAAAGCGGGAGGAGCACAGGAAATTAACATCCATTTTTTTTCTTGCCTTTGATTGGCCTGAGCACAAAACGCACCTGTACCTCATTTACATTCTAAGCGCATTGAATTTGCATTAAAATTCACAATACAATCGCGCTGGTAATAACCAAACACACAATGAAAAAATAACCGTCCCAATCACATCGCACAAGTGTGAACCGGCACTAAAAGGGGACATAAAGGGAACATTCAAAAAGGTATAGAGGCACTTGAGAAAAAAAAAAAAATATTGATGTCTGCCAAGCGGACAAGGGCGGGGGTATTGTGGTCTTAAACAAACAGGACTACATTAAAAGAACTTAATAGGTTGGTAGGCGACACCATTACCTATAAAAAGATTAAGGGTGACACCACAAAAAACTTAAAACCCTTGTGAAAAATAGTATACAGAAAGCGGCCATCTTTTACACACAAAAAACAATATGATAGGGGTGAATGGGCCGATTAGTCTGCCTCTTTGATTCCCCCTTTACTTTCCTTCTTTACCCATTGGGAACTTGATCTGTTTTTTGCAACCTGAGTTTTGTGTAATCAATTGTACCAATTTCCTCCTTTGGAAACGGTGATCTCCCTATTTGGGACACACTTTTACGAAGGAATAATTTAGAACATTATTATCAGCTCCTGAAGAAGTGTCATCGTAGACACGAAACATGTAGAGCACCAAAAATATATGTAATCGTTGACTGTATGATTGATATCCTTGATCCCTCATTTGTATAGATATATATTTTGTTTTTTTCTTTTCCTTTTTGGAAATTTGAAATGGATTTTACTATGTTTGATAGGATGTCAATTAGGTCTTAAATGTGTAGTTTTAAGGAGGAAACATTTTCCCTTTTTTTTTGTGTAAAAAGGAAATTGAACTTTTCCCTGTTCTTTTTAAATTGTCTTTCTTTTTTTTTTTTTTTAATAAAATAGAAATAATTATTTTTGAATATACTGGTTGTGTTCACAACTTTCTTTATGCCTAAAAAGTCCAATTGAACCCACATTTTTTCTGAGGTCTTTTTATGTGAAGGTTCTTTTATTCCTTTTTTTTATTTTTCTTCCTTACTCCCCCTTCTCCCTGTCAATATTTATATTCACAAAGTGATAACTAGGACGCGGCATTTTTTTCTATCAGTGTATCCACAGATACCACCCTGTGATAGATACACACTTGTTCATTTTTAAAAAAAAAATAGTATACAGAAAGCAAAATAAGTAGGAATTGTCAATAACAAAAAAAAGAGGCAAGATATCTTGTCCCTGATGCACCCAGACTCCCAATAATTTACCAATTGCCAAAGATACATAAAAAATCTCAATGTTCCCCAAGTAGACCCATCATTAGCGGCATTAATTCCATTTTTTTTCTAGATTAGGTGAATATGTAGATTTTTTTTGCAGCCTAGTGTTCAAACTTAACCTTCCTTTTTGAAAGATAGTAAACATCTTATGAATTTACTTACAGACATTCCAGGTTCACGATGATTTAGTTATCGTGACGATCAATGTCGAATCGCTCTATAAAAACTTTGTACAGAAAGACGTTTTGAAAACTACTAGGAGAGCTCTTGATTCCAAGTCTAGTCTCAGAAAGAAATTTTTTGTTAGAGCTACTAGAATTAGCCATGTCTAACAATCATTTCTGGCATGAAGGGTAATGGCACAAGCAGATAAAAGGAGTGGCTATGGGAGCCAGGTATACCCCCAGTGCGGCAAACATACTGTTGAACCAGTGGCAGGAGTCTAGCATAATTGGAGCCCATATCCCCGAGATCTCCCTGTACAAAAAGGTATAGAGACGATATCTTCATTTTGTGGAATGAGCCAGTTGAGTCACTGGAAATATTCTTGAACAACATCAACTACAACCAATTTGGATTAAGGTTTACAGGCAACTGGAACCTAAGTGAGATCAGTTTCCTTGATCTGGTTATTTTTAAGAATAATGGGTATGCCCAGACTAGGACTCCATTTTAAGGGTACTGACAGAAACATCTATATACCCACAACCAGCTGTCACCGTCAGAGTTGGCTGAGAGGAATACCCAAAAGGTCAAATAATGAGGATTAGGCGTAATCGTGGCAATACACCATTCAAATTTGGTGGTTGACAAATTCAAAGAGAAAGGGTAGCGAGAACATGCACTTAGGGCCACTCAAGCACACATTTTAGAACTGAACAGAGACAAACTCTTGGAAGATAAGCCCAAGAAAACACAAGATCTGGATCATGTAGCTTTTTTGACCAATTTCAAATGAGATTATAAAAATCTAGAGAAAATAATTTTTCTGTTTTTTTGAGGCCGCGTACACACGGGCGGACTGTTCGCCCAACTTTGTCCGCTGAACAGTGTTTCAGCGGACAGTCCGCTCGTGCGTGGGCTTCAGCGGACAGTTTCAGCGGACAGTCTGACGAACAAAGTTTTTCGGAAATCCCGTAAAACTGTCCGCTGAAACTTGTTTTGAGCGGACAGTCCGCTCGTGTGTAGGCTTGTTCGTCAAACTAAGTTCCGCGCATGCTCAGAAAGGATTTACACGCCGAAGGTTGCATTGCAGTGTATAGGACGTTGTTTTTCTAGTCCCGTCGTACGTGCCGTTCACGTCATCGCGCACGGTTTCAGCGGACTGTTCGTTCATCGTGTGTGGTCAAGTCCGCTCATGCTAATTTTGAGCAGACTGTTTGTCAAACTGTTTGACGAACAAGGTTGGGCGAACAGTCCGCACGTGTGTATGCAGGCCTGAGAGACAAGATTTTTGTCCAAAATGGCCTAAATTCATTTATCGGTGTGCACCTAATCTGAGAAATAAACTAGCCCCCGATGTACTTAATCCTCCAAATAAAGTTGGCACTTTTTTCATTCTAAAGGGATTTTTTTTGTTTCCAAGACGTGTAAGGCTTGCAAATTAACTAGGAAGAATGTGAGGAAAGTCACATTTTACATCCTTCAGTACAGGGACTGAATATAAAATTGAAAAATGTATTACATGTAAATCCACCCACGTAACATCTCATAATTTGCCCATGTGGGACGTAATAAAAGGAATTTGTGTGCGTGCATTAATGAACATTTAAATAAGTTTTAATTTTTTTTTTTTTTTAAACGCAGCCTAAGCACTTAAGAATACATCATAATAGGGAACCCAGTTTAGCAATTTTTTTTTTGGTATAGACACAATAGATGTGGACTGGAGGGGAGGTAATATGATTCAGAGAATATGCTAGAATGAAACAGAATGGATATATAAACTAAATACACTCACTCCCGCAGGTATTAATGTTGACATTGATCTGAACTGTAAGGCTCGGAGGAAAGGGGTTCTGCCCTGAAACGCGTCAACAATTGCGTTGGGGTATCGGTCGATTTACTTGACATCAGGTCCGGGCTTGTTGATGTTCGGAGAAGTGGACACTGCTGTATTGATTATGCTTTTTTAACAATACTTGTTTGTGAGTATTTATTTTGCTTTGTGTTCGATTTGAATAAAGCTCTATCAGTGGTAATGCACTAGGTCGGTGCGCCCTCCTTTTTTGTTTTGTTTCCTTTAGCCTTTGAATACCCATTATTCTGAGGAGGGCTGCAAGACGCTAGACACTACCTTGTGAAGCCGATCGCACCACATATGGAGGACCTTGGACACCAGAGCGCAGGAGAAGTTTTTCCTTTCTTAGTAACTAGGTATAGTCATTTAAAGTGGGGTACCCCCTAAAAAAAAAAAAATTAAAAGTCAGCAGCTACAAATACTGCAGCTGCTGGCTTTTAATAATCGGACACTTACCTGCCCCAGGGTCCAGCGATGCGGGGGAACGAAGCCCCCCCTCGCTCCCCGCTCCGCTCGCGGCGCCGTCATGCATACTGTGGGCACCCGGCTGTGGCTTCACAGCCGGGCACCCACTGCGCATGCGCGAGCGACGCAGGGCGCCGTGATACGCCGTACAGTCACCTGGGACACATGACAGGTCCCAGGTGAATGTGCGGCGTGAGGGGAAGTGATGTCACCAGCCCGGGCAATGAGGAAGGCAGATTACGAGGGACCCCCTAGCAACCGGTATTTAGAGGTGAGTAAAAAATTTTTTTTTTGTCAATTATTTCTTTTTTATTTTTTTTACGAATTTTAAGCAGTTTTAATTTTTTGGTGGCAACACCACTTTAAGAAAAATGAAGATTTGGTTTGAGAGAGCTGATCTCGTGCGGGATCTTGTGGCTCGTCGCAAATATTTAATATTAATGTGCAGTGTTACAACAACCAGCAAATGACCAAGACCCTGCCAGTGAACACAAGGCACAGCCAGTGCAAGAGGGAGATCCCACCCTATTTTTATTTATTTTTAATCTGAATTAGACTATTGTGTTCTGATCCAACACATATAAGTAAAAGTAATATTAGAAAAAAATATATACATAAAACTATTTTTCAGAAATAAAAAAAAACGGATAATTGGCATGTACGTATGTATTCACCCCCTTTGTTATGAAGCCCATAAAAAGCTCTGGTGCAACTAATTACTTTCAGAAGTCACATAATTTGTGAAATGATGTCCACCTGTGTGCAATCTAAGTGTCACATGATCTGTCATTACAATGTTGTTGAGAAGTACAAGTCAGGGTTAGGTTATAAAAAAAATATCCAAATCGTTGATGATCCCTAGTAGCACCATCAAATCTATCATAACCAAATGGAAAGAACATGGCACAACAGCAAACCTGCCAAGAGACGGCCGCACACCAAAACAAGGGCAAGAAGGGCATTCATCAGAGAGGCAGCACGGAGACCTAAGGTAACCCTGGAGGAGCTGCAGAGTTCCACAGCAGAGACTGGAGTATCTGTACATAGGACGACAATAAGCCGTACACTCCATAGAGTTTTGTTTTACGCAGAGCGGCCAGAAGAAAGACATTACTTTCAGCAAAAAAACAAAATGGCACGTTTTCAGTTTGCGAAAAGGCATGTGGGAGACTCCCAAAATGTATGGAGGAAGGTGCTCTGGTCTGATGAGACTAAAATTTTACTTTTTTGGCCATTAAAGAAAACGCTATGTCTGGCGCAAACCCAACACATCACATCACCCAAATTACACCATCCCCACCCTGAAACATGGCGGTGGCAGCATCATGCTGTGGGGATGTTTTTCAGCAGTTGGGACTGGGAAACTGGTCAGAGTTGAGGGAAAGATGAATGGTGCTAAATACAAGAATAATGTTGAGCAAAACCTGTACCAATCTGTGTGTGATTTGAGGCTAGGACGGAGGTTCACCTTCTTGCAGGACAATGACCCCAAACACACTGCTAAAGCAACACTTGAGTGGTTTAAGGGGAAACATGTAAATGTGTTGGAATGGTTTAGTCAAAGCCCAGACCTCAATTCAATAGAAAATCTGTGGTCAGACTTAGTTTGTTGTTCAAGTTAGATTGTTTTGCACTTGTGAAGGACCTGGAGCAGTTTTGCAAGGAATGGGACAAAAGCCCAGTGGTAAGATGTGGCAAGCTCACAGAGACTTATCCAAAGTGACCTGGAGCTGTGATGGCCGCAAAAGGTGGCTCTATAAAAGTGTTGACTTTAGGGGGGTGAATAGTTATGCATTGATTTTTCTGTTATTTTGTCCTATTTATTGTTCACTTCACAATAATATATAAAGTGGGCATGTTCTGCAAATGATAGTAAGTAAAATAAATGGGGTAAATGGTCCTACTTTGAAATAGGGAGAGGTAACAAATACACACCACACCATTAATAGTACATTAAAGTGATTAATCTTCAATATCCAAAAGTAATTACTATATGTAATAAAGTGATCATAAAAGATAAACACCATAAAAAAACTAAAGTCCATCAAAAAAAATAAGTGTATGAAATGTAAATACAAATGTAAAGTCCCAAAGAAATCTAACACTAATATTGTGAAATTGATGAAGCTCCAAAGTGGCCAAATACTCAGCAGATCAGGTGACTATGTGCTCCCCCCTCACCGGCTCCTATTACCGCTACAGGGGTGATAGGCATGTGTGGATGATCTCCCTTGGTGGCTGCTCCAGCTTATTCACCGGTAGCCTCTCATAATGTCCCTCACTGGCTCCTGCAGCCAGTCCACCGGTTTAGGGTATCCAAACCGATCTCCTGCTCAGCACTTCAGCAACTTCCCAAGGCTAGGTTCAGATCCCAATGATCTCTAGATTGTAAGAGATCATCTAATGCATGAGGTAAGAAAATGTCCGCTGCCTGACCACATCCTCAATGTTTTGGCTTCTTCTTCTCCACCAGACTACTTTGTCTTTGCCCAGGAACTGGCCTCCATGATATTTCCAAATTTAAGTACATTAAGTTGTAGGAATGGCCATTTCTCTATTAAATCCTTAAAAAGAGTTAAAATGTAATATTTTGAATCACTCACTTTTTCTAAATGTCTTGGTGACCACTGTCATTAAAACAAAGCAAATTTCCCTAGGGGTGACACGTTCAACAATAAAATCTATCTCTAGCCTAAAATAAACCAACAGACTTTAACTGGATCTTTATGTATACTTATATTCTCCCCTACTGTATTTAACAATTCATGTTTTTGAACTTTTTATAGGTGGGAATTCCAGAAGACGCAGTGGTGTGCTGTGCAGATCTCCAGTGCTCTGGAATTCATATCGGAGAAAGGACTTGTACACATGGACTTCAAGCCAGAAAATGTTCTGGTGTTTGACCAGGACTGTCTTTGTGTTAAGATCATGGACTTTGGACTCACTAAGGTCACAGGGACAGTGATTAGAACAAGGTATGGAAGCAAATCCTACATGGTCCCAGAGATGTTTAACCTGATCGTTTCAGATGGACTGGTTGTAGATGGCAGCCTTGACGTGTGGGTGTTTGGTGTCGTCATCTACTGCCTACTCACCGGAGAGTTTCCATGGTGGGTGGCCATGCTTGATGATGAAGCATATAAACAGTATGTTGACTGGCAAAATGATTTCCAGGAGGTTAATCCTCCAGAAACATGGGAAAAGGTTCCTGCTGGGATACCAAAAATGTTTATTAATCTTTTGGCAATTGATCGCACCAAAAAAAAAGTACAACTTCGGAAGTCTTGAAATATCAGAGTGAAAGCTGGAAAAAAACTCTAGAGTCGACTTTAATATAAGAGGAGGGGGATTCCATTGAAAAGATTTCTTCAGTCCAGTCCGAGGAAACATTGGCTTTCCCACCTGAACATGACAGAGAGCAGTGTTTCCATCTCATCATCTATCAGTCAGTGCCTTGTCTTACCTTCTGACCACAGACACTTCTGGATCTCAAAAGAGGGTAGTAGAATTAAGAGAGGAACTCAAGGGGGAGGCATGCTCAGTCCAAAAAGACCCAGGACGTAGTTGGTACTGGTATTTACAATCTGAGTTCCCACACCCTTACAGATTCCGAATTGAAAGTTCTCGATAAAGGCTTAAAATTTGCCCCGCCCTGAAATATTAGTAAATTTTAAACATACATGGACATTCACAAATATGTCCGGAAGTTGAATGTACAGAGGTATTGGGCTTCAAACCCCTCTAATCCCTCTAGGACAGTCGCTCAAAGTTATACTCACTTGGGGCTGTCTAAAGCCTCTTTATTTAACCCCCCCAGGACATTTACCGCCATCTTTGAAGGTTTTCAGAGATGTGACCCTGAAAGATTTAGAAAATAAGTGCCTTGCGAAAGTATTCGGCCCCCTTGAACTTTTCAACCTTTTGCCACATTTCAGGCTTCAAAGATATACAATTTTAATTTTTTGTGGAGAATCACCAACAAGTGGGACACAATTGTGAAGTGGAACAAAATCTATTGGATATTTTAAACTTTTTTAGCAAAAAAAAAACTGAAAAGTGGTGCGTGCAAAATTATTCGGCCCCTTTACTTTCAGTGCAGCAAACTCACTCCAGAAGTTCAGCGAGGATCTCTGAATGATCCAATGTTGTCCTAAATGACTGATGGTGATAAATAGAATTCTCCTGTGTGTAATCAAGTCTCTGTATAAATGCTCCTGCTCTGTGATAGTCTCAGGGTTCTGTTGAAAGCGCAGAGAGCATCATGAAGACCAAGGAACACACCAGGCAGGTCCGTAATACTGTTGTGGAGAAGTTTAAAGCCGGATTTGGATACAAAAAGATTTCCCAAGCTTTAAACATCCCAAGGAGCACTGTGCAAGCAATCATTTTGAAATGGAAGGAGTATCAGACCACTGCAAATCTACCAAGACCTGGCCGTTCCTTTAAACTTTCAGCTCAGACAAGGAGAAGACTGATCAGAGATGCAGCCAAGAGGCCCATGATCACTCTGGATGAACTGCACAGAACTACAGCTGAGGTGGGAGAGTCTGTCCATAGGACAACAATCAGTCGTACACTGCACAAATCTGGCCTTGTGCCAGACAAACATGTGGAAGAAGGTGCTCTTGTCAGATGAAACCAAAATCAAACTTTTTGCCCACAATGCAAAATGATATGTTTGGCGTAAAAGCAACACAGCTCATCACCCTCAACACACCATCCCCACTGTCAAACATGGTGGGGGCAGCATCATGGTTTGGGCCTGCTTTTCTTCAGCAGGGACAGGGAAGATGGTTAAAATTGAGGGGAAGATGGATGCAGCCAAATACAGGACCATTCTGGATGAAAACCTGTTGGAGTCTGCAAAAGACCTGAAACTGGGACGGAGATTTATCTTCCAACAAGACAATGATCCCAAACATACAGCAAAATCTACAAAGGAATGGTTCACAAATAAACGTATCTAGGTGTTAGAATGGCCAAGTCAAAGTCCAGACCTGAATCCAATCGAGAATCTGTGGAAAGAGCTGAAAACTGCTGTTCACAAACGCTCTCCATCCAACCTCACTGAGCTCGAGCTCTTTTGCAAGGAAGAATGGGCAAGAATTTCAGTCTCTCGATGTGCAAAACTGAGAGAGACATACCCCAAGCGACTTGCAGCTGTAATCGCAGCAAAGGGTGGCTCTACAAAGTATTAGCGCAAGGGGGCCGAATAATTTTGCACGCCCCACTTTTCATTTTTTTATTAGTTAAAAAAGTTTCAAAAATCCAATGATTTCGTTCCACTTCACAATTGTGTCCCACTTGTTGGTGATTCTTCACAAAAAATTAAAATTTTATATCTTTATGTTTGAAGCCTTAAATGTGGCAAAAGGTTGAAAAGTTCAAGGGGGCCGAATACTTTCGCAAGGCACTGTATGCAAGTTAAGCTTGTAAGGAATACAAAAAGAAATGGACTTAGGGATCAATACTCTCTGTGCCAATAACAATTTGGTTATCCGCCCTGCAGATAAAGGCATAGTCATCATCCTGAATAAAGATGAGTATATGTAAGAAATGTATTGGATATTAGGCGATGAAGCTACATATATGCTTCTACCGTCCTAATGAAAAATATAGAGGCATTTTAGAAGCAATAGTCACTAGGGATTTAAAATCTAAGATTTTAAATAAAAAAGAGTTTTTTTTTTTCTTTTTTGGTACCCAGAGCATCCAGAGTTCCAATCATCTATTATTTACCAAAGGTGCATAAGAGTCACACTTGCCCGCCGGGACGTCGCATAGTGAGTGGGATTGATTCCATCACCTCCCGGATGGGCAAGTATATTGATTTCTTTTTGCAACCTTTGGTACAAGCTATGCCCTCGTATGTAAAAAGGACACTCGGCATGCCATCAACCTTTTTTCAAATTACAAACCCCAGACAGGGATGTGGTTGGTGACTGCCGATATAACTTTGCTTTACACAGTTATTCCACATCAGTTGGGCTTGGATGCTGTGTTCATTTAAATAAAGCTTCCAATTTACCTCAAATGCAGATACAGTATATCATGGAATTGTTGGAATATGCGGCCACTCACAATTTCTTTTGGTTCAATGGCCAATCTTATTGACAAGACAGGGGAGTCGCTATGGGGGCTAAATATGCCCCCAGTCTGGCAAACCTGTTTATGGCCAAGTGGGAGGAGGATGTCGTCTATGCCCAGAAAAGGTCTGAGGTCACCTTGTGGGTTCGTTATATAGACGATGTCCTCCTCCTATGGCAAAGAGACAGATCTTGCAGAATTCATGCATTCCCTTAATTCCAACAATAGGGGTATCCATCTCAGCTATGAGGCAAGTCTGGAAATGATAAATTTTTTCGATCTTACCATTTCGGTCAGTGAAGACAGTTTTAGTACATCCACTTACTTTAAACCCACATACCAAAATGCGTTTATCCCTAATGATAGCTGCCATCAAATCTCATGGCTCAGATCTGTGCCTAAGAGCCAATATCTTAGATTGAAACGTAATTGTACCAGTTACAATGTTTTTCTCACCCAGAGATTTGAGGCTAAAGATAATGCCTCGGAATTTCTCAGTGATACTCTGGATTGTGTTAATAAAGTCGATAGAGAAGATTTGCTGAGAGAGAGACCAGATGATGGGGGGCTGGGGCATTTTGCAACTCTTGTCACTGGTTATTCCTGGCAGCATTCTAGAGTGAAACATATAAATCAATAAACATTGGCAAATCCTCAAAAACAATACGATTTTGAAGTCTATTTTACCCAAGAAAGCTCAGGTGGTTTTTAGGGGTGCCCCTTCCTTAAAGGATAAATTGGCCCCAAATGTTTGGAATCCCCCTAATCTAAAATTTTCTTTTCGGGACTTACCAACTACTACCAATGTAGAAGATGACAGGTTTGCACACTCAATGGATGCAGGACAAGGAGAACTCAGGTTTTTTTCTTCCACGTGCACCTCACAAGGCTTTACTATTGAGCCCTTTATTACATGCTCAACCAGTGGAGTACTTTACATGCTACAGTGTCCGTGCAGCCTACAGTATGTGGGCCGTACTAAGCGACCATTGCAGGTATGCTTAAATGAGCACATTAATAACATATGTAGAGGTTTCACTAAACACACTGTGTCAAAACATTTACCTCACAGCCCATAATAGAGACCCCACCAATACTATCTTTATGGGGATCGACAAGTTTAAGCCACATTGGAGGGGCAGTAGTTTGGGAAAGAGTATTTCCAAAGTAGACAAAGTCTTCGGTGCATAGAATCAAAAGCTACACTCCTTTTGGACTCAATATAGATGGTGATATTAATGAATCAAAAGACAGGAGAGGGAATAGGGATTTTAACGGTGCAAATGACAGAAAATAATAAGCATAATGGAATGGAATACAAAATTTATAATACAGATATTTATTAAATTTCAAGTTAAAAACAGTGGCAAATTATGCTTAAAAAATACAGGACAATACAGTGCAGTGGTTGTTCTTATCAGACACACATAATCCCGACATGTTTCGCAATAGGTTGCTTCTTCAGGGGATGTGTGAATGTTACAACGAAATCTAAACCAAAAAACAAAATAATATAGTAACAAGGTATATCACAAAATTATATCGAAAGATTAATAGGTATGAGTGCAGGCATGAGAGAAGAAAAAAAAAAAAAACACACCTTCACCCACCTTCGACCACTACGTAGATGACAAAGTAGGAAAATTGTCCACCTCAGGGGTTAACCACAGCCATGCTGGTTCGCAGGGGGCTAAAAAACCAACCCGAAGTAACTGATAAGAGAAAATGTACAATGAAAAGGTAGAATTTGTTGGGGATTTGAAATAGTTAAATAAATATTGAGTAATGAAGGCAGACTTAATTCTTTCCTGTTTAGGAAACCTTCTGCCGGAAATACGGTTTTACACGCTACAAGTTTTCACCCAACCTCCTTGGTCAATAGTATTCCTTATAGCCAATATCTGCGCTTAAAGCGAAACTGTAGCAAAAACTCTGATTTTCAATCAGCAGCTGATGATCTTTATCAAAGATTTAGAAAAAGAGGTTATAGCCATAAATGCCTGAAACGAGCTTATAATCGCGTTAAACCCAAAACCAGAACATCTCTTATTTTTTCTACTCGACGTTCTAATACAAACCAATCGGTTAGGATAATTACCCGCTATTCTAATCAGCATCATAAGTTTAAGGAAATTCTACATAAGTTTTGGCCACTTCTTTTAGCTGATCCCACTACTAAGAAATATATCAAAGACTTCCCTGAAGTCACTTTTAAGAGAGTTCCCTTTCTCAAAGACAAACTAGTGCACAGTCATTATGAACAAAGAAATTTGAATGCTAGAAAAGAAGTCAATGGCACCTTCCCATGTGGGAATTGTGACGTTTGTTGCTATGTTAACTCACATACAAAATTTAAACTGCCAAATGGCAGATGGCACTCTATTAGACACCGAGTTACATGCCAAACACAGGGCATTATTTATCTTGCCCGTTGCCTCTGTGGCAGATTTTATGTAGGCAAAACAAAGCGACAATTCTGTATTAGAATCAAGGATCATATTAAACCCATTATTAAAAAGAGAATGGAGACGGCCATTAGTCAGCATGTTGGCCTCTTCCACGCCTTTAATCCCAAATTCATTACTTTCTCTGCACTAGAGCATATTCCTCTAGATTCGAGAGGAGGTAGTGTGGATAATATCCTACTTCAGCATGAAGCTGAATGGATCTTCAATTTAAGAGCCACAATTCCGCCTGGCTTTAATGAAAACCTAAGTTTTAAACCGTTTTTGTGAATTTCTGTCCCGCTCCTCTAATTCTGGTGACCGCCCTTCTAAGAGGGGAATGTGTTTATTTTTATTTTTTTTATTATCATTAATTGTATTATTGTATAATTTGTATCATGTAGTTATCGATCTGTTTGTAATAATTGTGATAACAATAATATAATATTATATCACTGTCTGCAATATTATGATGTGCAGTTTCAGAGGAAGAGAAAAGGGAAGGAAAAAAGAAAAAAGAAAAAATTCTCCTTTTTTTTTTTTACTTATAATTTATGATTTTTAATTATGACTTTCTTCTTTCCCTTCTTTTTTCTTCCCGCCGCGATCGTCCACCTCTCTGGTTTCTCCATCAATGCTGTTCGCACGGACGCCCGGGGGCATAGGCGCCTTGACTGCCGCTGCCCCTTTTCAACGCTGCGATGCTCCCCTCCGGTCGGTTGGAGAGATTGGCCACTTTTTGGCCATCCCTCCCCTTCCAGCTTTTTCCATCGTTTCTCTGTCCCTCTATGTCTGAGTGGACGGGCAGGTAGGTGGTTACGTTCTTGCACCCCGCCGCCCCATGGAGGGCTGCGACCAAGGCATTGTCCGTCCCCTTACTTTCCCGCCCGCCGGCCCGAGGCACTATGGGATTTGTAAGCCTGCTTAGTCTCGTCCTACTGGTGAGCATGCGCACTAGCGCTCCTTTTGTCCGCATTCGGCCGGCTACGTAAGACGCCGGCTTGATGGCGGGGCATATAAAAAGCCAGCGTGACACTGTCATTCCTTGCTAGCTGCAGCCAAGGGTGACGCTTGATTCTCCAGACCCCGCTCCTTTCAGTAAGTTAATTGTTACATTTCTCTTGCATCATCATAGCTAATACTCTTCATTACCTGCACCTGTTTTCCTCCTTTGCTGTTTTTTCACCGCTCTGCATGGCAGGTTTTTGTTTTCCTCCTATATGCACTCTTAACCTTCCCCTCCTTTTGGTTGAGGTCTTGTCATGCTGACTTTATATACTTGGGTCACTGTGATGGTTCTTATCACCCCCGCATTTACTCATTAGCCTAAAACCCTATGTTTTGGGGTGTCATTCTTAATTCCCAGTGGGTGCTTTTGTGTCTGGGTGTTTACGTGTGTGTATACGTATATATATGTGCACATACATTTCAATGTGTATGTATATGTATGTGTATACCTATATATTTTACTTACCTATTAATTCTAATTTTTCCTTTTCTATCTTTTTCTTGATTTGTTGCTCAGTTGGTACTTTGTTGGAAGTGCGTCTTCTTTAAGTGCTGAATCTCTAACGCTCGCCCATATTTTCACAATTATTCAACCCATGTAAGTAACATATCTAAATAAAAATATTTCCTTACTATGTCTTTCAAGAGGGTATTTACCCCATTAGGTTGACTCATTATAGCAACCTTTATATTTACTTATTCATTCATTTACTCAATATTTATTTAACTATTTCAAATCCCCAACAAATTCTACCTTTCATTGTACATTTTCTCTCATCAGTTACTTTGGGTTGGTTTTTTAGCCCCCTGCGAACCAGCATGGCTGTGGTTAACCCCTGAGGTGGACAATTTTCCTACTTTGTCATCTACGTAGTGGTCGAAGGTGGGTGAATGTGTGTTTTTTTTTTTTTTTTTCTTCTCTCATGCCTGCACTCATACCTATTAATCTTTCGATATAATTTTGTGATATACCTTGTTACTATATTATTTTGTTTTTTGGTTTAGATTTCGTTGTAACATTCACACATCCCCTGAAGAAGCAACCTATTGCGAAACATGTCGGGATTATGTGTGTCTGATAAGAACAACCACTGCACTGTATTGTCCTGTATTTTTTAAGCATAATTTGCCACTGTTTTTAACTTGAAATTTAATAAATATCTGTATTATAAATTTTGTATTCCATTCCATTATGCTTATTATTTTCTGTCATCTGCACCGTTAAAATCCCTATTCCCTATCCTGTCTTTTGATTCATGTTTCAATTCTCAGGGATGTGGTGCCATATTTACTAGGTGTTGTGTGATGTTGAACCACTAAAACTGTTCCGGTGATATTAATTGTTTTATTGATAACTCCTAGTGACTATATATTCTTTTATTTTTTATTTTTTTTTAGATTACGTGGTGTAGTCCAATTTCCAACAGTTCCTATGTGGAAGCAGATCTCTGAGTAAGTTTTAATAGTTTGTGAACTTTTTAGTGCCCCTTATATTATGTTATACACGTCCCCAGGGTGATCATTTTGCTCCTCCCCTCCTGTTCTTGGTTGGTGAACCTTTGGCGCCAGGCTTAATCCTTGACACCACATAAGCATGTTTGCACTTTGGATTTCTTTTTTGCATAATATGCTGAATATGATTGATATCTATGTGTATGATTATTGTTGTTCATGTTTATTTCTTATTGCTTTACTAGTCACATTAATACAAGCTCTAGAAGAAGTGTGTAATCCACGCGAAACATGTTGAGCCTTTCCTCCAAACAGCATATTTTATACCTCAAGTACTAAATCTACATATGAGATTATTAAAGTTAATGGATATTGCCTATTACCATTTCCAGAATCTTTGGAAAATGTATAAAGTATAGTCGCGGTAATTATTGTATGTTACACAAGAAATTATGAGTATTGCTGTGATAAAAGGTTTTAAATCTTTGTTGTATTAAATATGATACAATGATATTTTAACCTCCTCGCGCCCGCCCTATAGCCGAATTACGGCCGTAGAGCAGGCGCGTTCGTCCGGGCGGTCGTCCCTGGACGGCTTGATGTTTACTTCCGCAATGCGCGCCGCCGCGGGCGCGCATCGCGGAAGTTCTGTGTTCGCCGTGTCCCCCGGGGACAGGCAAACACAGATCGCTGTAAACGGCCAATCACAGCGGCCGTTTACAGCGTGATCGGCGTGTCCAATGGGAGATGATCTCATATGTAAACATATGAGATCATCTCGCAGCGCCGCTCTCCTTCCTCGCACAGACAGTGCGAGAGGGGAGAGATGAACGGCTGCAGCGGCAGCCGTTCTGATTGTGGAAAAAAAAAATTAAAAAAATGAAATAAAAAGTGCCATCCGCCCCCAGCAGTGCCATCCGCCCCAGTGCCATCCACCCCAGTGCTACCTGCCCCCAGTGCCATCCACCCCAGTGCTACCTGCCCCCAGTGCCATCCACCCCAGTGCTACCTGCCCCCAGTGCCATCCACCCCAGTGCTACCTGCCCCCAGTGCCATCCACCCCAGTGCTACCTGCCCCCAGTGCCATCCACCCCAGTGCTACCTGCCGTCAGTGCCACCTGCCCCCAGTGCCACCTGCCCCCAGTGCCACCTGCCCCCAGTGCCACCTGCCGTCAGTGCCACCTGCCGTCAGTGCCACCTGCCGTCAGTGCCACCTGCCGTCAGTGCCACCTGCCGTCAGTGCCACATAGTGCCATCTGTCATCAGTGCCACGTATCAGTGCCATTTGTCATCAGTGCCACCTGTTTGTGTCACGTGCCATCTGTTGTCAGTGTCACGTGTCATCAATGCCACTTATCAGTGCCATCTGTCATCAGTGTCACGCGTCATCGGTGCCATGTATTAGTGCCATCTGTCATCGGTGGCACATATTAGTGCCACGTATTAGTGCCATCTGTCATCGGTGCCACGTTTCAGTGCCACGTGTCATCAGTGCCACGTATTAGTGCCACGTGTCATCAGTGCCACGTATTAGTGCCACGTGTCATCAGTGCCACGTATAAGTGCCACGCGTCATCAGTGCCACATATTAGTGCCATCTGTCATCAGTGCCACATATTAGTGCCATCTGTCATCAGTGCCACCTGTCATCATTGCCACGTATCAGTGCCATCTGTCATCAGTGTCACGTGTCATTGTCCTGGTGCTTCAAAAGTGTAATAAATAGTCAACAAGTTAGATGTGTAACTTATGTTCCTAGAACACATGATGGCGCTACCTGCATGTTGGGCCTCTCTATGTGGCCAGGCTGTGAAAAAGTCCCACACATGTGGTATTGTAATACTCAGGAGGAGTAGCAGAATTTTTTGGGGGGTGTCATTTGTGGTATACACATGCCACGTGAGAGAAATAACCTATTACAATGACAATTTTGTGGAGAAAAAAAAAAAAATGAAAAATCTTAATTTTGCAAAGAATTGTGGGAAAAAAATGACAACATCAAAAAGCTCACTATACCTCTTACTAAATACCTTGGAATGTCTACTTTCCAAAAAGGGGTCATTTGGGGGGTATTTGTACTTTCCTGACTTGTTCGGGTCACAAGAAGCGAGATAGGCCACCAGTACATCAGATGTGATCAATTTTGTGCGATTCGCACCACAGCTTGTAGACTCTCTAACTTTCACAAAGACCAAATAATATCCACTAATTTGGGTTATTTTTACCAAAGATATGTAGCAGTATAAATTGTGACCAAAATTTATGAAGAAAAATTAATAATTTGCATAATTCTGTCACAGAAACAAAGAAATATGCGTTTTTTTTCAAAATTTTCGGTCTTTTTTCATTTATAGCGCAAAAAATAAAAACCCCAGAGGTGATCAAATACCACCAAAAGAAAGCTCTATTTGTGGGAAAAAAAGGACAAAAAATTCATTTGGGTACAGTGTTGCATGACTGAGTAATTGTCATTCAAATTGTGAGAGCACCGAAAGCTGAAAATTGGTCTGGGCAGGAAGGTGTTTAAGTGCCCTGTAAGCAAGTGGTTAAACAAATAAAGTTTATGATCTTACATTATGGTTATTGTTTTGTCTATGGTGCCTAAAAAGTCCAGAAGCCCCTTGTCTTTTTTTTCACAGAGGTGAAGAAGTGATGAACAGAAATTAACTTTGCAAAGATTGAAAAGAACCCAGAGAATATTTGATCAATTGATTGTGAAAGACCGGGGAATTTCAGTCATACAGAAGTAATTCGAGTCCAGCGTAAAGACGGAAAAAGTTTTATATTTTGGAAAGAATTATAAAAATGTAACCTGGAGTAATCATGGATTCTGAAAAGAAGAAAAGATGTCAGTTTAACAAAAGAAAAGTTTTAAAGCGAGAAGATTTATCATCATCACAGGATTCATCTTTTCCCTAGTGACAATTTTATCTGTGGTAAAATATATCAAACTGTTCCAGCTATGCAGAGGTTAACAGGATTGAAGATTTACACAAAGTCATTACATTATTCAGAAACAAAAGAGATGTAGACATTGATATCAATACAGATGAACAAAATTATAACATTGATATCATTACAAAGGACAAAAATTAGAGAGTTATTGATATTAATGCATATGACAAAAATCATGATTTTAGATATGTTAATACAGCAGAAGATTTGTATGGATTTGTATGTGTAGGACAGGGATATGATTGCTGTTTGCATTTGTATTTCATTCACAGCAATAATATCAAAGTCAAAGTTAAAATAGAATCCAAAACAAATTTTGTTAAAATGCAGGGATATTATAGACTAAAACAACACAACCAGTACTTTTGAATGTAATATATCGTTGAGGAGTTTCTGGTCTATATATTTAAAAGGTAATGATTCAACAATGTGGTCTGGGAGATGTTACTAAAACTAGGCCAAGATCTGGGAAAAAACACTTTATTACCTTTTTCAAAGTTTTGTGAAGATATTAGATCCAAAACATTTAAATATAATTGGAGATAAAAAAGGGGACTTTGTAAGAACATGGGATTTTAAAGTAACAAGTTAGCTCAAATAAGGGTCAAAATGAGTATTTCTGTAGTCAACATGATTGTTCCAGAAATTAATATTTTCCCACAATCTTTGGAAATAATGGAAGATAAAGATAGTTTGCATTAGATATGTAATACAAAAATATCTTTATCTCAAAATTCTTTGTTAACTTGGAGAAGAAACTGTGAATTTTTGGGTAGTTTGCTTCATAGTTCTACTATCATAATTCATAAAGGATTTTTTTGGTAGTGTTAATTGGCTCAATAATACATTCGTCAACAAATGAAGTTACCTTTGAACGATACTGGTATATATGAATGTTGCATATCAATAGGAAATTATCCGGTGAAACGTGCTAAGGCAAGTGTTATGTTTCCAAGGAAAACTCTGTGTATTAATAAGAAAAAAAGAAGTGTCTCTGCAACTCCTTTTCAGATTAACCATTTCCAATCCAGAACTCTTGAGAGAAGGAAAGTTTGTAATTATTTTGTGGAACTTTAATGTTTCAGAATGTAAAATTTCTACAAGGTTTCCGCAAAGTCAAGGACATTTGGTTAATATGGAATTGGGTATTAAGAGATGGTTTGGAATTAATAATAGAATAACAGAAATATGCGTGGTATTGTTGCAGGTATTTTAGGCGGTATTGGCACAATCGGGAGTATAACAAATATTATGGATAATAATACTTTAAAGTCTGATCTAGAAACCGCTGGTTTAGTGGGGAGTAATGGCATTAAAATACAAAAACATTTAAATCAGATTTTAGAAAATATGGTCATTAAAACAGTTAATTTAATGGGTCCATCTATTTTACATCTTCAAAATATTACTCTTGATTTGATGACAAGTGAATAACATTCGCATATAGCCAGAGCATGCTTAGAGATCCAGACTGAATATTCCACTAATTTTAAAATAATTGCACAAGCATTTCAGAGTGGAATAACTCCTCTTGGCATTTTACAGAATTTACCCAGAGAATATGTATATGCGATAAATTATACAGATTTGTGGGTAAATAAATGGACAGGATGGAAACAGGATGTATGTTATTGTTCTTCTATGATTCCAATAGCCGGGAAAGAACATATTTTGGTTCCAATCACTGTTTTGAGATAACCTGTCAGCAATACACAATTATACTATAAATTACAGTATACAGATTTTGTATTTAACAATGGAAATTCTGAATTAGAACAATTAGATCTGTCATCATGTTTACAATTCCAGTCTAAAGTAATCTGCTTACCTAATTAAAATAAAAGTATATTTCATTCTTGTTATCATAATCACACATTATGTTCAGCAAGAATAGAAAAAGTTGAAACAATTTCTGAATTACTTGTGTAGATACAAAGAAGGTTTGTTTTCAGATCATGACAGATGCAGAAAGGGTTAAAACTTATTTTTTTCTCTTGTACAAATACAGAAAACCTAATTCAAGGTTTGCGTTGTATAGAAGGAGACACTGCAGCAATAAGTGTTAATGGGTTGAGAACAAATTTAACAAATATGTTTATGAAAAAAAATAAGCACTCTTCCTACCCAATACAATAATATCTCAAATAGATGAATTTCCATGGGAAAAATGGGCAAATGTAATAAAAAAGGATAAAGGTTTGTTGATAGCTTTGGCTAAGGAACTGCAGAATGTAGAAGTATTGTTTAAACATGAACAAGGTAATTTGCAAGAAATTTCACATCAATGGTCAGAATTTTTAGGAAGTAATTGGTGGAAAAAATTCAGTAATAATGTATCAATTTGGGGAAAAACTTAAATAACTTCAGCAGCAAGAAATATTTTATAAGATCCTATAGTTATTCTTTTTTATTATTATTATGTTATTCCTTATATTCCAGTTATGTTTGAGGTTTAGAATGAAAAAAAAAAATAGATTATCGAATTAGAAGTGAAATTAGGAAAGGAGATGATTTATTGCAAAATAAGCTTAAAAGAAGAATGGGTTTTGGAATTGACAATTCAGTTACAAATGACAGAACATTTGGAGTTATTGGATCAAAGTGAGTGTTTGTGATACGGATGTTTTGAATAAATTGAAAATATGATTAGTATTCATATTTCAGAGGGGAATGTTATATTCTTAACCACTTCCCACCCGGCCAATGCACATATACGGCCGGGTGGGAGCCGTCTACTCCTGATAGGACGTTCAGGAACGTCCATCAGGAGGAGCGGGATCGCGCGCGCGCGTGCCCGCGCAGCGGCGCGATCCCGATGCGCCCGTGTCACCGGGACACGGCGCATCTCAGATCAGCAGGAGGGCTCTGTGATTGGCCCTCCTGATCACATGACGGCCGTGTCCAATCACGGCTGTCATGTGATGTAAACAAACAGACGGTTGCTAGGCAATCGGCTCCTCCTCTCCTCACACAGAAGTCATCGCTGAGGAGAGGAGAGCAGATTGCTGCAGCCGGCTGATGATCAGTGAGTATGAGCTGTTTTTTACAGCTTTTTACTCACTGATCTTCAGTCCAGTGTAAACACACAACACACCACACAGTGTAAACACAGTCCCCACATATGTCCCCATAACACACATGTCCCCAAAACATACATGTCCCCAAAAAATAAAAACACATGTCCCTAATAATAAAAACATGTCCCCCACATATGTCCCACTAAAATCACTTCTCCCAATGATTATCTGCACACATATGTACGTGATCACCTGCACACATATGTACATGATCATTTGCGTACATATGTCCGTGATCACACAAACCAATTATTATACACTTAACGGAATTTTTTTTACCAAAAACATGTAGCAGAATACATTTTGGCTTAAAATTATGACAAAATTTGATTTTATTGGATTTCTTTTCAAATAGAAAAAAGAAAATATTGTTTTTTTTTCCAAATTTGCGCATTTTTGCGCTTATATCGCAAAAAATAAAAAACTGAGTCGTGAATAAATACCACCAAAATAAAGCTCTATTTGTGCGAACAAAATGATAAAAATTTCATTTGGGTACAGTGTAGCATGACCGCGCAATTGTCACTGAAAGCGCTAAAGCGATGAAAGCTGAAAATTGGGCTGGGAAGGAAGTGGGCGAAAGTGTCCTGTATTGTAGTGGTTAATATCTAAAATTACATTTGGCTTTAATATACAGAGTGTAAATCCCCTATTATAAATTGCATGAATGGCAGACTTCGAGTTAATAACCTTCAGATGGTGACATTTTGAATTGGGTTAGTAAAAATCTAGAAGCTGTCAGGATTTTGACGGATATTGTAAATCATATATATATTTTCAAAGACATTTTCGTATGTAACTGATATTTTGTTAGGAAATTAATGAGAAGCAACCAAACTTTCCAATCAGATGAATGGGCAGCCTGTGTTCTAAGATAAGCCAGATGTTTTTATTTTTTTCAAGCTTGCTGTGTCTAAAAGGTATATCAGAGCTCATGTAGCCACTCCTTAACCCCCCACCTATGGATAGGCGGAGTGTGAAGAGGAAAAGGAGTGTGTATTCTTTCGGCATGGAATTTAGGGAATTTGAGTTTATATAGGCAACAGCTTGCTTTGAAGAAGGCCTCTTTTTGCCACCTACACTCAGCTCTTGTTACATCCATCCGTCCATCTTCAGAAACACACACAAGACTTTCTTCAACTACTCTTCAGCCATTTTAGATTTCATGAGCGCATGTTCTACAAAGAACTCTTTCAATCTTTATAGAAAACCGAACTATACTTGAAACTTTTATTAAACATACGAAGCAACACAGTTACACTTTGTATCATTGTACTATTTTTGTAAGTGTTATTTTTCTATGTTGGTGTGTACAATAAAACAGAGTTTGATTTAAGCTGACTCGGACATAAGGAAATTTGTCTCACAGCCATTTGAAAACGTATGCAATATTAAAAACTTTTACACTGGCGCGCGCCCGCAAACCACTTCTTAAAAGGGCAATGTACAGGTACGTTAATCTGCCTGAATGCCCCCCTCTGCCAACGTACATCGGTGCGAGCCGCTC
Source organism: Lithobates pipiens (assembly GCF_037356315.1). Lineage (NCBI taxonomy): Eukaryota > Metazoa > Chordata > Amphibia > Anura > Ranidae > Lithobates > Lithobates pipiens. Next base: position 28,018,456 of record NW_027507764.1, on the reverse strand, counting down.
GGCAAGCGGTTAAAGTGATTCTAAAGTTTTTTTTGTTGTTTTTTATAACAAACATGTTATACTTATCTGCTCTATTGCAGTGGATAGGCACAGGGCAGCCTGAATCCTCCTTTTCTCAGGTCCCTCTACTGCGCTCCTGGTCCCTTCCCCCTCATGTTGAGTGCCCCCACAGTAGGCAAAACTTGCTATGGAGGGCACCCAAGCCAAGTTGGGGCTTCCTGTGTCCATTCAGACATGGAGCTGCCATTTGGCCCCAACTCTCTCACCTGATTGTCTGACTTGACCAGCCACGGGAGCCAATGGCGCTGTTGCTGTGTCTCGGACAATCAGGAGGGAGAGTCCCGAACAGCCTAGGGACTTGTGGACATTGCTGGACAGAGATGGTGCTCAGAAAAGTATTACAGGGACTGTTACACACAGAAGGTTTTTTATCTTAATGCATAGAATGTGCCTTCTGCCTTTAATGCCCCGTACACACAATCAGAAATTCGGGGCAGTAAGAACAGTGAGAGCTTTTGGCTGGAACATGCGATCGTGTGTACGCTCCATTGGACTTTTCGGCCAGCAAAAGATTGAGAGCATGGTCTCAATTTTTCGGTCGGAAAAAGTTCCTGATCTGAAAACCCGTTCGCGTGTATGCAATTCCGATGCGCAAAAACTCACGCATGCTCAGAGTCAAACTATGAGACGGAAGCTATTAGCTATTGAACTTCCTTTTCCTAGTCCCGTTGTAGGTGTTGTTCGTCACAGCATCTTTGGACAGTCGGAATTTGGTGTGACCGTGTGTATGCAAGACAGCTTGAGCGAAATCCCATCGGAATTCCATCGGGAAAACCATCAGAGCTTTTTCCGACCAAAATTCCGATCGTGTGTACGCAGCATAACATTGTTTTTCGGTCCTATACATAGGATGCATTCAGTGAACAAAACATGTAGGCTGCAGAACCACTATTAATGCAATTATAGAAAAATATTACAGGTAGACGTAAACGTGATATTAAATTGTGTCAATGTATTCTTCAAGCTTACCTTGACTCCATTGTTCTGTCTTTAACAGAAAGCCGGATGCCTCATTTTGGAATGTGCACCACAGATACTGAGCGGGCCACTATTTTGGAACGAAAGTACTCCAGCTAGCAATAAAGACTAGCAGGAAATGCCATTGTCACCCCGCAATTCCACACGGGATTATCACCCCGCCATTCCACATGGGATTATCACCCCGCCATTCCACACGGGATTATCACCCCGCCATTCCACACGGGATTGTAATCCCACCATTCCACACGGGATTATAATCCCACCATTCCACAGGGGATTATCACCCCGCCATTCCACACTGGATTATCACCCCGCCATTCCACACTGGATTATCACCCCGCCATTCCACACTGGATTATCACCCCGCCATTCCACACTGGATTATCACCCCGCCATTCCACACTGGATTATCACCCCGCCATTCCAAACGGGGCTATCACCCCGCCATTCCACACGGGATTATCACCCCGCCATTCCACACGGGATTATCACCCCGCCATTCCACACGGGATTATCACCCCGCCATTCCACACGGGATTATCACCCCGCCATTCCACACGGGATTATCACCCCGCCATTCCACACGGGATTATCACCCCGCCATTTCACACGGGATTATCACCCCGCCATTTCACACGGGATTATCACCCCGCCATTCCACACGGGATTATCACCCCGCCATTCCACACAGGATTATCACCCCACCATTCCACACGGGATTATCACCCCACCATTCCACACGGGATTATCACCCCACCATTCCACATGGGATTATCACCCCACCATTCCACACGGGATTTACCTATTAAAAAAAAAAAAATAGCACAGCCCCTTCCATTATTCATATGCACACATAACCCATATTACCCATCAATAACTTGTCTAAGGAATGTTGTGTGATTTTTATTTTTTTTTCAAAAACAGTGAAAATTATCTGAAGTCACTATCCATGCACAGTACACTTATGTTTTGTTGGTTGTTAATGGTTTTCAGACGCTACAACAGTGTCAGCAGCAGAAAACATCTCTTCAGGTCCCCCACCAGCCAAGACGTCAGAAGCTTATTCTAGAAGGTAGCTATGAAAAATGATAGTTATCATCCAACATGTACTGTAATTCACGTTATCAGTTTTATTAGTATTCTGTATGATGAAAGTCTGAAGACCCTTTTCCAATGTAATATAAATTATTTAATTATTTAAATTATTATTATTATATAATATAAAATAACTAATCTTTAGAAATGATTGTTCCCTTTACCTTGAACTCACTGGGCTATTGTCTTACTCGGAAGGCAGAATTCCTACATCTGCCTTCAGCTGCATTTTAGGTGCCTGATGACTATTCAGCCCTCAACTCAGTGCTTGAAAGTGTCAGCAATGCAGACTCTTCCCAGACAATGAATGACTCCCTATGCAGGGAAAGTAGTTCAGATTCTGTGACACTATATACAATTTTCTTTAGATTTTTTTTTTCTTTAGATTTAGAAACCATATAATATGGCGGTCAAACCTAAACACTTCCAATTTGTATGCAATCTGGCAGGCCCTAGTACTACATACCGTATTTATCGGCGTATAACACGCACTTTTTCCCCCTTAAAATCAGGGGAAAATCGCGGGTGCGTGTTATACGCCGATCCTCCACGATTTCTGAGTGATTTTTGGGCTCTGGGCGGCTCTCAGCCGCCTTCGGCCCTTCTCGTCGGCTTTCGAAAAACCGCCGAGAAGGGCCAAGAGAAAGCCGCTGAGTACGGCCCAAGGCGGCCAAAAGCCGCCGAGAACTACTGGACCATTTTTAAAAGTGAAAGCCAACATCACTGAGGGGACAACGATGCACAAGGCTGCAATGACGGACAGGCTGCATGACAAGGCTGCAATGATGGACACTGATAAGGCTGCATTGATGGGTATTTAAATCTAAGTTTTTTTTCCTTAAATTTCCCTCCTAAACTTGGGGTGCGTGTTATACGCCGGCGCGTGTTATACGCCGATAAATACGGTAGTTAACCACGTAAGGACCGAGCCTCTCAGATTTGTTGTTCACACGTTAAAAAAACATTTTTGCTAGAAAATTACTTCGAACCCCCAAACATTATACATTTTTTTCCTAACGCCCTAGAGAATAAAATGGTGGTCATTGCAATACTTTGTCACACCGTATTTACACTTTTTTTGGAAAAAAAATACACTTATTTGAATTTAAAAATAAGACAACATTAAAGTAAGCCCATTTTATATATATTTATTATTAATATATATATACATATATATATATATTATTAATATATATATATATATATTATTAATATATATTATTAATATATATATATATATATATATTATTAATATATATATATATATATATATATATATATATATATATATATATATATATATATATATATATATATATATATATATATATATATATATATATATAGTGAAAGATAAAAGTTACCCCAAGTAAATTGATATCCAACATGTCACGCTTCAAAATTGTGCCTGCTCGTGTAATGGCGGCAAACTTTTACCCTTAAAAATCTCCATAGGTGACATTTAAAAAAATTCTACAGGTTGCATGTTTTGAGTTGCAGAGGTCTAGGGCTAGAATTATTGCTCTCGCTCTACGGATCGGGGCGATACCTCACATGTGATTTGAACACCGTTTTCATATGTGGGTGCTACTCCTGTATGTGTTTGCTTCTGCGTGTGAGCTCGTCGGGAAGGGGCGATGCCTGATGAAGGAGCACGCATGCTCCGAACGCGTGCAACGTAAAACGTAACGAACGTCATCGCAGTGCGCCCCCACAACCAACGAACGGACCTCCCTGACGCTGCTACACCGGGCCGTGCGACGCTGGGAACCACCGGCGCCACCGGACGAAAGACACAGCTGAATGAGAAACCGATTCTCCTCGGGAGCCCTGCGATGTCCCCCAGAGACCTTTTTAAAACCTGATGTGCCTGAAACTTTCTGGTAGAGAGTGAGTGTATTACTTTACAAATTAAATGTCTGTGATCTAAAAATACTGCACTTAGATTGGCGCTGTTTTCTTCTTTTTTTTCTTCTGTTAGTATTATCTTCTAAAAGGTGCCTTCTACCCTTGAACATCCTGCCTACCTGCTTGTGCTAAAGAAATTCTCCCTTTTCTATGGCTATATTTACAACTACTAACTATGGACTATAACCTATTATCCTGTTAGCTGTTATTTTGCCATATTTACTGCCATATTCAGCAAGGACTGCAAAACTCTGTGGAACAGCAGACTTGAAAACCCTAAATCTGCTATACACATCAACTATAGCAGATAAACCCCCCCCCCCCCCATCCCATTTATCTCCCCTTTCAACCCCCCCCTCTTTTTTCCCCCCCCCATCCAGGACATATATAATCCAGCAGCGCAACGCACAAAAAAACATTTTAATTTACTCGGGAAGGGGCGAGTTTATTTATTTTTTTAAAATTATTTTACATCTGTACACTTTTTTTTTTCCTATTACAAGGAATGTAAACATCTCTTGTAAAAAAAAAAAAAAAAAAAAAAAAAAAAGCATGACAGGACCTCTTAGGCTGGATTCACACCTATGCATTTTTTTGTGCTTTTTTGCATTTTGCACTAAAGAACGTATTCCATAGGAAACTATGGTGGATGGACTGTAGTGCAACTCTGCAAAAATGCAAAAAAACACTAAAACTGCATAGGTGTGAATCCAGCCTTAAAAGCGGAGGTCCACCCTAAAGTGGAGCTTCCGCTCATTGGAACCCTCCCCCCCCCCCTCCGGCGCCACAATTGGCACCTTTCAGGGGGGAGGGGGGTGCAGGTACCTGTACAGTACAGGTATCTGCACCCACTTCCGGTGTAGATATCTGCAGAATATACGCCCCTTTCCGCAGATATCTACACCCCTTTCCGAAGGTCCCCCGCTGTCTGCTGGGAAACACACGGATGCCAGACACTGCGAGGACCATCCTTATTGCGCAGCACGACTCGCCCATGCGCAGTAGGAACCGGGAAATGAAGCCGCAAGGCTCCACTTCCTGATTCCCATAGCCAAGATGGCAGCACCCGAGAGGCGATCAAGAGATCGGCTTCGGGTGCCGACATCGCGGGCGCGCTGGGCGGGTAAGCGTCATTATTTTAAAAGTCAGCAGCTGCAGTATTTGTAGCTGCTGGCTTTAAAAAAAAAAAGGCATAAATATGAGATCTGGGGGTCACAAAGACCTCAGATCTCATATTTACACTAAAATGCAATAAAAGAAAGAAAAAAAAAATTGTCATTTAAAAAACGTATAAAAAAAAAAAAAAGTCCCTTAAAGAGCTGTGGGCGGAAGTGACGTTTTGGCGTCGCTTCTGCCCAGCAATTGCATGGAGAGGCGTGGGGGCCATTTTCCCCTCACTCGTCTCCATGCTTAAGAGGAGACAACACGCAAACGCTGCCGACGGCACTAGTAAGCAGAGGAGGGTACCCGAGCATGGCGGGGGGGGGGTACCTTCTTCTGTCGCCAATAAAAGTGATCTTGTGGTGAATCCGTTGTGTCCCTCATGAGAGATCGCTGGACATGCGCATCGGCTCCCTCATTATGTGCGTGTCCCCTAGTGGTGTTAAATTGGCTGACGTACACCTACGGCGATTCGCCCAGGTGAGCCAACCTGCTGCAGTTGGCGGCTGGTTGTCTAGTGGTTAGGAATACAGATTCAAAACTAAAGTAAAATAATAGCCATAGTAGGAGCAGCATTAAAACTATACATTTTTTATTGTTCATTTGTATTACCCTTCTCCTCTGTGATAACACCCGGACCACACCCAGACTGCTGGAGGGTAGCCTGATCCTTTTACTTCATTCAAGATGCTTCCAGTGACACTAATCCTCAGCCTTGCTGTCCTGGCCATATACATGCCTATGTGTACAAAAAGTGTTGCGCTAAAGAACATGTACAATGTGAAAGTGTACTAATAGTGACTGAATGTCTCACTCATTTATATTTAAGAAATAATACTAAACATCTGGAACAATGCCTAATACCAAGTGAACTGTAAACAAATAAATATAAACAAAAAAAAGAAAGTCCTTTGCTAGAAGATCATAATTGTGCTCGCCCTGGGTGCAAACATGGAGAGATGGAAATATTCATTCAGGCTGGGTTCACACTGCTGCGTTCTCCCTTGCGAGCCGTTGCGATCTGTCAAAATCGCAAGTCACTCTAATAATATTGTTTTCTCTCAGTCCTGTGCACATCACTGCGCTGCGAATTTAACCTGCGTGAAAAAAAGGTCCCGTGCAAGTTTTGTGCGGGTGCGGTGCGAATTCAGCCCCATAGACATCAATTGAATTCGCAACAAAACGCAATAGGTCATTCACAGCACTGCGATATGTTTTCCAGCTTCCCCCACCAGCTCCTCCCCTCCATTTTCCCTCACAGCCCCACCCTTCCCCTCACTAAGCCACTTCCTGTTTCTCTCATGTGCTGTGGTGATCAGTGACTGAGGAGACTCCAACAAAAATGACCAGCAGACGAATAAAGACCGGAATAGAAAATGAGGACCTCATCCGGCTGGTCCAACAAAGACAGTACCTGTGGGACTGCCGGGACCCACGTCATAAAGACACTGGGAAAAAAAACTCAGGCTGGCAGGAGATTGTGAAGATACTGTTTACAGAGTGGGACAGCATGACACCCAATGTCCAGAAAGACATGTGTAAGTATAACTGCCCCAATGCACTTTGGGCTTACCTTGATTCTAATGTGTACATATTATGTTTTAGATTAGGGTTAGAGTTCAGAGGGTTTAGATTAGTGTTTCAGATTAAGGTTATGGTTCATATTAGGATTAGGGTTCAGATTAAGGTTTCTGATTAGGGTTAAGGTTCAGATTAGGATTAGGGTTCATATTAGGGTTAAGGTTTGGATTAGGGTTCGGATTAAGGTTCGGGTTCAGATTAAAGATTAGATTAGGGTTTTAGATTTGAACTAAGATTTAGATTAGGGATGCTAACCCTAACAGGAATGGGAATCCTAACCCTAACTGGCATGGGAACCCTAACCAGAGTCCTAACCCTAACTGGAATGCTAACCCTAACAGGAATGGGAACCCTAACAGGAATGGGAACCCTAACAGGAATGGGAACCCTAACAGGAATGGGAACCCTAACAGGAATGGGAACCCTAACCCTAACCAGAATCCTAACCCTAACTGGAATAGGAACCCTAACCAGAATCCTAACCCTAACTGGAATGTGAACCCTAACAGAAATGCTAACCCTAACAGAAATGCTAACCCTAACAGAAATGGGAACCCTAATCAGAATCCTAACCCTAACTGGAATGCTAACTCTAATCGGAACCCTAACCTTAACCCTAACCGGATAGGGGTACAGTTGGAGCAAGTATAAGGGTTAGTGTTTGGATTAAGGATAGGGTTTCATTAGGCTTAGGCTTGCTTAGGCTTAGATTTTGTGTAACATTTGGCTTATGTTTGGAATTAGGGTTAGGGTTGGTGTTAAGGTTTTGAACTGCAGTTCGGGTTATTTCTCTCTACCCAAATACATTATTTAGGGTTCAGATTAGGGTTAGGGTTCAGATTAGGGATCAGATTAGGGTAATCTGTAATGTTTTGTTTACATAAGATCCATATGTACACAAACACGCACACTCACACTATGTAAAATTATGACAAGTCACACATGTTAACTGTAGCAAATGTAATCGTTTATTTTAACAAATGAAATCTACGACCATGTAATATGTTCTGCAGAGTGCAGTGTTTTATATTTTTAAGCCTCAATTGCATCTAGGTGCCATGATAGCTGCCCATTTTCTGACATAAAATACTCAGTAAAGTCCTGGCGAACATTTTCCCCAGAGTAGGTCCCACGGGTTCTTATCCAGGTTGGCTCTTCAAGCTCATGCATCAGAGTGTCCTCAAATAGGTAGCGATCTCTAGCTCTGACTAAATTGTGCAATACACAGGCTGCTCGCACTGCACCAATGGCATGCTCCGTACTCAAGCAGATGGGAGAGTGCAGGAAACGCCACTTATTAGCAAGTATGCCAAAAGCACACTCCACTACGAGTCTTGCCCTGGTCAGTCGATAATTGAACACCCTCTTTTCTACTGTAAGTCCCCTTTTGGCATATGGCCGTAGAAGTCGCTCAGAGATAGGAAATGCTTCATCTCCAACAAACACATAAGGGTTCAGTAGTTCCGGGAAGTGCTTGACTATCAGGAAGGTTTAAAGTGTTCTCGCGAAGCATCTTGCCAAAGGATGAATGCGAAAAGATGCTGGAGTCCGAGCTACTTCCATAAGAACCAATATCAACATAGGTGAATGAATAATTTGCATGGGCTACCGCCATTAAAACAAAAGAGAAATACTTTTTGTAATTGAAGTATTTGGAGCCACTACGAATTGGGCTTATTATCCTGATGTGCTTCCCATCGATCGCACCCACACAATTTGGGAAGTTGCACCTCTGCCAAAAAACTTCAACTATTTTAGCCCATTCTTCTCTAGTCGGCTTCTTCATCACCAGCTCTTTTAACACTTGCCAGATAGCTGCACAAGTTGCATGTACAATCATACTCACTGTTGATTTTCCAAGCTTGTATTCGAAATGTAAACTAGAAAAAGAATTGCCAGTAGCAAGGTACCTGAAAGTAAAGAGAAGCATAATCAATAATAGTCACCCTTTTTTCACAGTGTTTGCTCTAAAGACAAGATGGCGCAGTCTACGCGACACATATACGAAATACGAACGAAGTCTACGTGAGACAAAGAGTGGCTCAGCTGCAGGAAGAAAAAAACCTTACGCCTATGCTGGCTACCCGGCTTTTCTAAAACCAGTGCTGGAACTGAGGAAGTAAGCAATTATTAAGTATTCCTCCCTCCCCCTCCATCTCACCCTCACACCTTCCTTCCCTAGACCCCGCTCAATCGAACTAATTTTTTTTTGATTGATGTGTCTAACATAAATTACTATATATGTACTCAATGATTATAGTTAACATTTTTTATTTTACAGCACTGAATCAAGTTGGGAGGAGGAAGAGAGTACATGTCAACGAAGACAAGTCGAGGCACATGATGATGAGGAGGAGGAGGAGGGGGAAAACGTGGGCTGCAGCCCTTTGCAGCAGCCCACAATGGAACAGTCTCTTCAAGAGGAGCCTTTAGCGCCTGAACCACCACAGGCTCAGATCCAACCGAAGACAGAACAATATCCCAATATTTGCTCTGTACCAAGATCTACTAGGTGCTCACAAATGAGCAGGAGAGCTCCCATACAGGAGATGGATGAAGGCACACGGCAACTCATAAATATTGTTAAAGGAATATCTGAGCAAATGGAAGCACAGCGCTGCCCCCACAGGCTATTTATCAATAGCTTACTCCCATTAGTAAAAGAAGTACCACCAGAAAATTATTATGCCATGAGAATGGCAGTGCAAGCATGCATTCACTCGTTCACTGTTCAAAAACAAATCCCCTCCGTAGATCCAACAAATGATCATTTGGTAGCCAGCCATCCACCTCCACCCCAAAATTTAAATCCTTACCCCTCAAGCTTCGATACAGCCGAAAGTGTATATGAGATGAAAACTTCTGGTATCCCAAATCCCATTCCTTCACCTGTTCCAACTGTGATTTCCCCACCTGTACGACAATACAACACACCACCGATGCCCCCCTCCAATTATGACTTCACCCGACCAAGCAACACACCCATGGTACAGGCTTCAAGTGCATCCCGGATCGGCAACTATTATGCCACCCCAAATAATCCGGTGGCCTCTAAAATACCTCACATGGAACCCACTTATAAGTCCCATTATGGCAATCAAAACAGGCCCCAGACTTGCGCGAGTGATCCAATGACAAATTATTCTGAGCTTCCCGGGCTCAAGTTCAAGCATGACAAATAATATAGAAAAAGAATCTCAGAGTTTTTATAATCTTTAAATAAAATACTGTTATACTTTTTGATCAGTTATTTATGTTTCTATTTCGTTATATCTTGTTTTTGATGTTTTGTATTTGTTTCTTAAGTGATTGTTAAAGCGGGAGTCCACCGGGACTCCGCGTTTTTTTTTTTTTTTTAAAAGCCAGCAGCTACAAATACAGCAGCTGCTGACTTTTAAAATAGTGACACTTACCTGTCCAGCGCGCCCGCGATGTCGGCACCTGAAGCCGATCGCTAGGTCGTCTGTCGGGTCCTGCCGCCGCCATCTTGGGTATGGGAATCAGGAAATGGAGCCTTTCGGCTTCATTTCCCGGTTCCCTACTGCGCATGCGCGAATTGCGCTGCGCAAAAAGGACGCTCCCCGCTGCCTCTGGGAGCTGTGTGTTTCCCAGCAGGCAGCGGGGCACTTGCGGGAAGGGGCGGGCACTTGCGGAAAGGGGCGTAATATACGCCCCTTTCCGCAGAGAGCTATCCCGGAAGTGGGTGCAGTTACCTGGATTATCCAGGTAACTGCACCCCCCTCCCCCCTGAAAGGTGCCGATTGTGGCACCGGAGGGGGGGAGGGTTCCGATGAGCGGAAGGTCCACTTTAGGGTGGACCTCCGCTTTAATAAACTGTTTGATAGCCTATTTTGGCTTAATTTGATTTGTCTTAAAAAATAAATGAAAAATAACTTTACAGTGGTTTTCTGTTTACTTTAATATTATAAACTATATCTGTAATATGACATATAATATCCAACATTTAGTTACCTTAAGGTGACCAGTAATCTCTGTGCTGGTTCAACACTCATCCTGAAGTTGGTATTCTGGCGTTCTAAATAGCTGTTGATCAGCCGTAGCAATTCATCAAAGCTGAAAAAGTTATATATGCAAAAAAGGGTTGTGAGTACATAAATGCTGTAAGATTAATCATATAAAAAATTGAGTGTAAGGGAGGATAGATAGGATATATGTAAATAATGTATTGGTGAGAGAGAAATAGCACTAACCGCAATTCCAAAACTTAAACACCATCCCTAACACTAATCCTAACCATAACCCCAATGTTACCCTAACTCCAACCCTAACTCTAATCCCAAGCCTAACCCTAATGATACCCTAACCCTAATCCCTACTCCAACTGTAACCCTATATGGTTGGGGTTCCGGTTAGCGTTCCCATTCCTGTTAGGGTTAGGGTTCCCATTCCAGTAAGGGTTAGGATTCTGGTGAGGGTTCCTATTCCAGTTAGGGTTAGGATTCTGGTTAGGGTTCGGGTTCCCATTGCAGTTAGGGTTCCCATTCCAGTTAGGGTTAGGATTCTGGTTAGGGTTCCTATTCCAGTTAGGGTTAGGATTCTGGTTAGGGTTAGAGTTCCCATTCCTGTTAGGGTTCCCATTCCAGTTAGGGTTCCCATTCCTGTTAAGGTTAGCATTCCAGTTAGGGTTAGGGTTCCCATTCCGGTAAGGATTCTGGTTAGGGTTCCAATCCCAGTTAGGATTCTGGTTAGGGTTCGGGTTCCCATTCCGGTTAGGGTTCCAGTTAGGGTTAGGGTTAGCATTCCTAATCTGAACCCTAATCCGAACCCTAATCCAAACCCTAATCTGAACCCTAATCTGAACCTTAACCCTAATCCAAATCCTAATCTGAACCTTAACCCTAATCCAAACCCTAATCTGAACCTTAACCCTAATCTAAAGCCTAATCTGAACCCTTATTCTAATCTGAACCTTAATCTTAACCCTATTCCTAATCTGAACCCTAATCTGGACCCTAATCTGGACCGTGACCCTAATCTGAACCCTTCCAGTTATTGTTAGGGTTAGCATTACAGTTAGGATTTTGGTTAGGGATAGCATGGGGAGGGAGACAGAGGGGAGGTAGGTAGGGTGGTAGAAGGAATTTTACTCACCTGCTCACAGACATAAGGGTATAGTTAAAAAACTTGTCATTATGTGCACGTAGATCATTGTAGATGAGATGGAACTGGCCTCTCGCCTCCCTATTTGCAATTACAGGGTGAACCCAGAATCTTCGACGACGTGTCAGCATCATCCTCCTCCTCAACCTGGCTTTTTTCTTTAACATGACAGCAGCAGTAGCAGATACTACTGCTGCCATAAGTAAAGGTAATGACTGTTGATACATGCTGACAAACTACACAAACGCTCTTCACTCTTCTCCTCACACTACACAAAAACCAGGAAGAGAACAGGAAGTGACACGGCTCTTTTACTATTGGACAGTCATATAATCGCATTCCACTCCCACTTCCATTCCCAATTCACAATGCATTTTGTAATCCGCAGTATATTCGCAGTAAATTTGCAAGGACACATGAAGAATTCGCAAGACAAATTACAAACGCAATCGCGGTAAATTCGCAACGCAGCAGTGTGAACCCAGCCTCAGTCCATAGAATGTTTGATCCAAAAACACCCTGGTGCTGACACCACCACACACAGAAAAAGGATGTGAGCTTACCGACTCCAAAATGACCCCGGTGAGCATACGCTCCAGGGGTCAAATACGCTTTTCAGTTATACAGATAAGAAATCCTCTGGTCATGGAAGATGAGCTCTCAGTGATGGTTACTCCACACTTGTTCAAACGCAATTGGACACGGAGCCAGCGCTCCCGGGAAAAGATCACACTCCCACTCAAGGAACCATGTGGAATAAGAAGATTTGTCCAAATAGCGTAATTCTGTACAATAAACAAATTTATTAAAAATAAATCACTTATATTTAAGCAGTGAATTAAGCGCTTCTCAAATAAAAAGGCAGCAGTAGAGTCCTCTCAATGCGTTTCGTCTCCTTGGACATCGTCTGGGGTGTCACTCTACTGCTGCATCACTTACTTATATAGTCCTAATGATTGAAATCCCCCTCCCAGTGTCACTACAGGCCACTTCCGGTTTCGGTCCCAAAATGGCTGCCCCGCGTGTGTTTCAAGCCTCTTTCTCAACTACAGTAAGTAAACAAACCCAAATGGGCAAAGATCTACTTGTGGAACAGAACATAAAAATATGTAAAAAAAAAAAAAAAAAGAAAGAAAAGAGAAGGCCATTGGTAATTATATAGCACAGCAGAGGAGGGTAATATGGCGTTCGCTGGGGATCCCAAAAATATTGTAGTATGATCACAGAATGTTAGTATAAAAATTGATCGTATTTATATAGCCAAAGTATATCGATTTTTGTGTGGGTTTTGGGTATATCCACACACCAGTATCCACGATGAGAAGTTCAGGGTCTATGTAGATCGTCAAAGTGGTCCGTGAGGGGGATCAAAAGTACAGGCTGTACCCTAAAGGGCTGCCAGTCTTAAAGCAAGAAGTAGCTCAAGGAAACAATGGAATAAAGACCCACAATTTAACCCACAATTACTTTGAATCAGATGGCAACTACTACATTCAAACGAAAGGCACTGCCATGGGGGCAAATTTTGCTCCCAGCTATGTGTTATATTCTTAATATCTAAATTTTAATTGGCTTTATTATACTTTATTCAGAATAATATTATTTCCATACTGTGTGAAAGAAAAGCTTTGAGTCAATTAATTCTGTGTTATGGCTTCCATAGCTGGAAAAGTAAATATTTAAAACCTGTCAGGATTTTGATGAATATTGTATATCTTATATATGCTTTTAAGGGCTATGTAAGTGATATTTTTGTTTATGTTAACTTATCCAGTTCATTATATATATGTTTTTAGAAGGTCTTTCCTATGTAATAAGAGACGATATTTGTATTAGACAGAAATCCTCTCTCATATCCATTTCCTGCCAGTTCATTAGAAGCTAGAATTGCGTTTTAAGTGATAACACATGTTAGCTCTGCTATAGTAAGCAATCACTCAGTCTACAATTTTGTAAGGAGGAGTTATCTTTCGGCCGGAACTCAGGAATGTAGGTTAATATAATGGTAAACCTGGGAGGAAGACTTCCTGTTGAATCTTATACACACAACAAGGCAGATGTCTCTTGGAAGCTCAGCAGCATAGAAGAAAGACACATGTCTTGCACACAGCCTTCCAGCATACAAAGGGTTATTCCGCCATTTTAGATCTGAAAATAACTTTATATTTTCATAAGACATTTTAAGATACAAATGATTATCATTGTACTATTTTTGTAAGCATCCTTTTGTATTTAAATGTGTACAAATAAATACACATTTTTTGAATTACGCCGACTCAGATCTAATTAAGGAAATTCGTCGCACAAGATTGATCGATCTCAACATATACTTAAGACTTTGAAATATCGTACATTATTATTTAATTTATTTCATTGGCGAACTGCAGCCAGTTTAATCATAAGTCGGAAGTTTTTTTTTCAACTTCCATCCTTTGATCAGAGGGGAAGGAAGTGACGAACAGAGATTAAACTTCGCAAAGATTGAAAAAGAACCTAGAAGGAAAATTGATCGATATATACAGAAGTCTTGACAGACGTGAATTTCGAGGACAGCGAAAAATTGACGAGTTTTATATTTGGCGAGTAGAAAATTAAATATGGAATTTGTAGATGTTTTAGCTGATGAAAGTACATTAGAATTTAAAGGTTTATCGAAACAGGTCTCTGATGCTGTTTTATGGAAATTAATGTATGATCAATGCTTTCAGGCAAATGCTGACATTGAGAAGGATAGATTCTCATTAGTTAAAACAAAGAAAAAAGTACGTAATATAATGAAACTTGTTAAAAGTTATAATGCTATGGTGTTTGATATGCCAGGAAAACAAAGTCAAAGTGTAACTGAAAATGTATTTTTTGAACCTAGCTGTTCAGGTTGTGAAACTTTTTGTACATATATTGAACATTTAGAGAATGCAATAGAAATTGCAGCAAAGCAGGAGAAGAAATATACTGAACAATTATTGACTGAAAAAATTGAATTGGAACATAGAATTGATGCATTATTGCAATCTCTGAAAGAAAATGAAAATCAAATAGGTTTTTTGGAAAGCTGTGTGCATGGAAATGTTTTAAATTTGCTTAAAACCCAATTATTGCAAGCTGAGATTCCTGCACATGCTCAGTGCTCAAAAATGGAGGATGGTGAACATGTGACAAAGGCAGACGTGAACGTCATATCCTGTAATGAGTCAAATGTTAATATTTCCTCAGACAATGAGAGTGGGAAGTCAGTTGACTTAAATAATACTGATAGTAAGCAGAAATGTAGATTTTCATCGCCATAGGAAAGTCTATAAAAAGTTGAATAATAATAATACACAAAAGAGGTTGTATTATCCGAAAATTTTGCCCAGGCGTCAAGAAGTTTATTCTGTACGTTGGCACAGTAATCTGAGGTATAGAGGTCATAATAAGCAAATTCATTTTTCTTCTAAGACCCAAAGACAAAGATTGCAAACTGAAAATAGTCCATTAAGACAGGAAAGGTTTAATTATGTAGCATATAATACTCTGAAAACAGTCAGCAGTCCTTAAATTAACTGCAGATATGGTAAGAATTTTCTGGTTGATGTTTAATGGCTATGAATAAGGATTGATTTGAGTTTAAAAAGATTTGGTTTTGACGTTTGGAATATTATTGAGGATTTTGATATAATTTTAATATTTTCAAGGATAATCTATTGGATTATTATTTTTTATCAATGTGTCATTGTCATGAGTATTAAGTTTTTATTTTTGTTTTGTTAAAGCTGAACATTGAAAGGTTTGTATTCAGTCAGCATGGTACTCAATTAGCAATTGAATGAATAGACAACAAACAGAGACAGAGAAAAGTGATGAGTTTGTATTTTTTGATGAAAACTGCATTGAGTATTGACAAGGAAGAGAAGAAAGGTTCACTAGTGATTTATAGTGATAGTTCATATGTTGGTTACATATTTGGATATGTAGAGGTTTTGTGGATTCATTCAATAAGACTCTTGTGCAGAAAGAGACATTAGAAGTAATTTTTGACCTTGCAGAGAGTAATCCTCTTGCATATGCTATTGTAAAAATTCCAGCACATAAAAAGATGATAGTGAGTTATCTGTAGGTAACAGAACAGCAGATTCTTTGGTAAAGGAAACAGCTTTGCATGGGAAGTTAGTAAATTCAACCTGAAATGGTATCAATTAATGTTGTGAAGAAAGTGGACACACATATTCCTTTAATTTCAGAGGAAAAAAAGGTCACAATCTTTTTTATTTCTCATAGGTTGCCACAAAGTTATTATTTGGGTCATTAGACCATAAGTTTGTGTCATGACGAAAAAGGATTATTGTGTATTTATAGTTCACAGCACCTACAGGTGGGATTCACTAATGATGATGCTTTAACTATTGTTTAGAGGTTGAATAATCATGTTTTTCTAGTTTGGGATATATCAGCAAACCTCAGTAGTGACAGAGAATGTGTAATATCAGGGAATAGAATAGAGATTTCATGTATGATAACATTCGCAGTTTGTAGGTATTATTGTGAGGATGTATCGGATAATTAAATCTAGGATTGATAAATGTTGTTGGACAAAGGAAATTTTTGGGTTGATGTTGTTCCAGTTATTTTTAATGGATGTAAGAAGCACAATTTCTGATGCTACAAAGTATTCTCCTTTTGAGTCTAACGGAGAAAGGAAAATGGCGTTTGTGTTGCCTCGTGGAGTCATAATTGGTTGAAGAAGGTATATAAAATGGTTCCTCCTCATATTTCTAAGTTTGAGAAGGAAAATTAATTCATGATAAAAAGTGTCTTGTTAGTTAAAAATATAAGTTTTTATATTACAATGTTTCTTGATTAAGAGATTAAGAAATAATTTGCATATATATTGATAAAGTAAAAAGGTTTGTGTATGTTTAAAATGGTTTTATACAAAGGGTTATTCATAGCAA
Source organism: Lithobates pipiens (assembly GCF_037356315.1). NCBI lineage: Eukaryota > Metazoa > Chordata > Amphibia > Anura > Ranidae > Lithobates > Lithobates pipiens. The sequence goes on along the minus strand of NW_027507764.1, from coordinate 28,001,618 downwards.
CCCTTAGGAATTTAGAATGAGACACCCATTGTTTTAGAAAGGTGGGAGGGAAAATACTCATTCTGTAGAACTGTCATGCTCAGAAAAACCTTTAGAAGTAAAAAAAGGTGGGGGCTGTTTTTTTGTTTTAGGAGTGGACACAGACAATAATGGAGTACACACATTCCAGTGGAAGTTTCATTCCAGTACACATAAGACATATATTTATATATATCATGAAGGATTGTTATTAAATCCACGCACATATCGGATTTAATCTTCATTGTAAGAATAATCTATTTTTTATATTTTACAATTGATATTGTTTTTTGTAACATTTTGTTATTTTGTTGTTAAGTAGACCAGGAACAGAAAGGTTTATTTAAGATAAAATTAGATATTGTTGACACAAGTCTAAGACAGAAAAGATAAAAGATGATTAAAGAATTGTTACATGTGAGGCCACACCCAGAGATGGTGACACGTCACAGAGTTTCAGGAGTTGAAACATGGAAAAGTAATTGGGAAGGTCCATGGACATTTTGGGATGTTCAAGGGGTACAAATACTTTCTCAGTTCAGTGAAACAAGTATGTAGAAAGAAAAATGTGGGTATAACAAATTTTATATTCCAAGATAATGATGCTGCCTTTATTTTTTCAGGAATTAAAAATAAAAATCGAACCTGAAGAAAGTGCGTATTCCAAAAGAAAAAAAGATGTCAGCACAACAAATGAAAAGTGTAAAAGAGAGAAAATTTATCCTCATGACAGGATTCATCTTTTTCCTAAAGACAATTTTATTTGTTATAATATATTTTAAGAACTGCTCAAGTTATGCAAAGACTAACAACATTGAAGGATTACACAACAAAGGTCACATGTTATTCAGAAATAAGAGAGATGTAGACACTGATATCATTACAGATGAACAAAAAGATAACAATGCTGAGATCATTACAAAGGACAAAAATGATATTGATATTAATGCTCATGATAAAAACCATGATTTTAGATATGTTGATATAAATACAGCAGAAGATTTGTATGGATATATTTGTATTAGTCAAGGGTATGATTGTTGTTTGCAATTGTATTTCATTCACAGCAATAATATTGACGTCAAAGTTAAAATAGAATCCAAAACAAATTTTGTTAAAATGCAGGGATCTTATAGACTAAATAACAAAACCGGAACTTTTGAATGTAACATATTGTTGAGGAGTTCCTGGTCTATATTTTTAAAGGGTAATGAGTCAACAATTTGGACAGGAGATGTGGATAATAGTATGTCAAGATCTGGAAAATCACTTTATCCATTAGATCAATATTTTTATCTTTTTCAAAGTTTCGTAAAAATATTAGATCCAGAACATTTAGACATCATTGGAGATGAAAAAGGAGACGTTGTAAGAACATGGGTTTTTAAAGTAACAAGAAAATTTACTGAAATAAGGGTCAAAATTGATATTTTTATAGTTGATAAGATTGTTCCAGAAATTAATATTTTCCCACAATCTTTGAAAATTATGGAAGATAAAGATAATTTGCATTTGATATGTGATACAAAAATATCTTTACCTCAAAATTCATTGTTGATTTGGAAAAGGAATGATGAGTTTTTGGGTAGTTTTCTTTATAGTTCTACTATCATAATTCATAAAGGAATTTTTGGTAGTGTAAATTGGATCAATGACACATTTGTTTATCAACAAATGAGAGTATCTTTGAATGATACTGGCATTTATGAATGTTGCATATCAATAGAAAATTATCCAGTGAAATGTGCAAAGGCAAGTGTTATTGTTATGTCTCCAAGGAAAACTCCATGTATCAATAAGAAAAGTTTCTCTGCAAGCCCTTTTCAGATTAACCATTTCCAATCCAGAACTCTTTTGAGAGAAGGAAAATTTGTCATTATTTTGTGGAACTTTAATGTTTCAGAACGGAAAATTTCTACAAGGTTTCCACAATGTCAAGGACATCTGGTTAATATGGAATTGGGTATTGAGAGATGGTTTGGAATTAATAATAGAAATCATAACAGAAATAAGCGTGGTATTGTTGAAGGTATTTTAGGAGGGATTGGCACAATCGGGAGTATAACAAATAGTATGGATATTAATACTTTAAAGTCTGATCTAGAAACCGTTGGTTTAGTGGGAAGTAACGGTATTAAAATACAAAGACATTTAAATCAGATTTTAGAAAATATGGTAATTAAAACTGCTAATATAATGGGTCCATCTATTTTACATCTTCAAAATATTACTCTTGATTTGATGAGAAGTGAACAACATTCTCATATAGCCAGACCATGCTTAGAGATTCAAACGGAATATTCCACTAATTTTAAAATAATTGCGCAAGCATTTCAGAGTGGAATAACTCCTCTTGGCATTTTACAGTATTTACCCAAAGAATATTTATATGCGATAAATCATACAGATTTATGGGTAAATAAATGGATAGGATGCAAGCAGGACATATGTTATAGTTCTTCTATGATTCCAATAGCCGGAAAAGAACACATTTTGGTTCCAATCACTGTTTTGGGATTACCTGTCAGTAATACACAATTATTATACTATAAATTACAGTATACAGATTTTGTATTTAACAATGAAAATTCTGAATTAGAACAATTAGATTTGTCATCATGTTTACAATTCCAGTCTAAAATTATATGTTTACCTAATCAAGATAAAAGCATATTTCATTCTTGTTATCATAATCATACATTATGTTCAGCAAGAATTGAAAATAAAATTAATTCTGAATTAATTACTCGTGTAAATAAAAAGAAGGTTTGTTTTCAGATTATGTCAGATACAGAAAGGGTTAAAACTTTTTTCTCTTCTTGTACAAATACAGAAAACCTAAATCAAGGGTTGTATTGTATAGAAGGAGATATTGTTGCAATAAGTATTAATGGGTTGAGAACAAATTTAACAAATATGTTCATGAAAAATATTAGCGTTCTTCCTACACAGTATAATATTTCCCAAATAGATGAATTTCCATGGGAAAAATGGGCAAATATAATTCAAAAGGATCAAGGTTTATTAATAGCTTTGGCTAAGGAATTGCAGAATGCAGAAGTATTGTTTAAACATGAACAAGGTAATTTGCAAGAAATATCACATCAATGGTCAGAATTTTCAGGAAGTAATTGGTGGAAAAGATTTAGTAATAGTGTATCCATGTGGGGAAAAACTTCGATAACTTCAGCAGCAGGAAATATTTTATCACATCCTATTGTAATTATTTTTATTATCATGTTATTCCTTATATTCCAGTTATGTTTAATGTTTAGAATGAAAAAATGATATTATCGAATTAGAAGTGATATTAAGAAAGGAGATGACTTGTTACAAAATAAATTGAAGAGGAAAATGGGTTTTGAAGGTATGAATCCAATTGTGCAGGACAAAACATTTGGAGTTATTGAATCAAAGTTTGTTTGAATGTGACATGAATGATGATGGATGAATTTTTAATCTGAAAAATATGATTAGTATTCATATTTCAGAGGGGAATGTTATATTCTTAATATCTAAATTTTAATTGGCTTTATTATACTTTATTCAGAATAATAATATTTCCATACTGTGTGAAAGAAAAGCTTTGAGTCAATTAATTCTGTGTTATGGCTTCCATAGCTGGAAAAGTAAATATTTAAAACCTGTCAGGATTTTGATGAATATTGTATATCTTATATATGCTTTTAAGGGCTATGTAAGTGATATTTTTGTTTATGTTAACTTATCCAGTTCATTATATATATGTTTTTAGAAGGTCTTTCCTATGTAATAAGAGACAATATTTGTATTAGACAGAAATCCTCTCTCATATCCATTTCCTGCCAGTTCATTAGAAGCTAGAATTGCGTTTTAAGTGATAACACATGTTAGCTCTGCTATAGTAAGCAATCACTCAGTCTACAATTTTGTAAGGAGGAGTTATCTTTCGGCCGGAACTCAGGAATGTAGGTTAATATAATGGTAAACCTGGGAGGAAGACTTCCTGTTGAATCTTATACACACAACAAGGCAGATGTCTCTTGGAAGCTCAGCAGCATAGAAGAAAGACACATGTCTTGCACACAGCCTTCCAGCATACAAAGGGTTATTCCGCCATTTTAGATCTGAAAATAACTTTATATTTTCATAAGACATTTTAAGATACAAATGATTATCATTGTACTATTTTTGTAAGCATCCTTTTGTATTTAAATGTGTACAAATAAATACACATTTTTTGAATTACGCTGACTCAGATCTAATTAAGGAAATTCGTCGCACAAGATTGATCAATCTCAACATATACTTAAGACTTTGAAATATCGTATATTATTTCATTTATTTCACTATGCCAACCTTACAATGGGTTTTTGGGAATCATTATACATACACACTAACAATCCCTTTGCCGCTAACATAATTTTTTACGGTCGGTATATAGACGACATAGTCATCATTTGGGACGGCCCTGAAGGCCTCATCCTACCCTTTGTCCACCACTGTAACAACAATGACATGGGCCTATCCTTTACCTCCGTCAGAGATAGCGACACTTTGGCATTCTTAGATTTAGAACTGTTCCACAAAAGCAACACAATTTGTGCCCAAAACTATACGAAACCCACTTCCGGAAATCCTTACTTACATTTTGACAGTTGCCACCACCCAAGATGGCTAAAAAATATCCCTAAAAGTCAATTCTGTCGTCTTAAACACAATTGTACATTAAAACAAGATTACATTTCTCATAGCCAAACTCTGATAAAAAAATTTAAAGATAAAGGTTACCCTGATCAGACAGTCAATGATGCCTATTCATATTATCTAGACAGTTTCACCCCCGAGACAAGTCCTCATATATTACCCTCTGCTAATACTCCGAACACCAACACCGTCCAGTCGACAAGATTCGTCACTAAATTTCATAACAGATTCAAGACAATGGAAAAAATCATCAAAAGACATTGGTCAATCCTACAGGAAGACCCCCATCTCAAACACAGTTTAAGCGATAAACCAATCATTACCTACAGACGGGCTAAAAACATCAAATCACAAATAGCACCCAGTAAAATAAGAAATTCCGGTCCCCCAGCTAATACACTTACGACTTTTTTTGATATTAAAGGGATGTAATGTAAAAAACCGTTATGCCTTACCTGTGCCCACGTCAACCATAAACAAAAAAATTTTGTTCATAAGGGGAAACAATACCCCATCCCCGAATTCTTCAATTGTGGTTCTGAGTACGTAATATATTGCCTCACCTGTCCCTGCAGCTTAATCGGTGAGCATCGCAACTTAATCGAGAAAGGAAAAGATAAACATAGTGTCCCCAGACACTTCAAAGAATATCACGAGCAATCCACTATGGGTCTACGTGTCTGGGTGATAGAATCTATTCCCTCAACATTTCCAACCGCTGAACGATATAAACGCTTATGCGAAAGAGAAAATTATTGGATTTACAAATTAGACTCTTTAACCCCTGGGGGGCTTAACGAAGGAATCGAAATCAACATCCTCTTATGAAAAACATGTACTTAATTATTTATACTCATTGCCTTCCTTTTCTTTTTATATACATCCTTTTTATATATTTTTATTATAAATTTTTTTTTTTTTATACATTTTATATAATTTTCTATATGAATATATATTTTATATACAATTTTTATATATAACTTATCCCGGTATGCACATGTTTATAGTAATATGGTGTTTTATGTCTGTATTTTTATGAGGTCCAGTGTATTTTTATAAGGTGTTTTTTCTTGAGGAGTATTCTTCTAAGGTCCATTGTAATGATATCCCCTCTCATATACCTACGGTCTCACAGGCGCACTCTCCTCCCAATATTTCATCCCCCTACATTCCTTCCCCTCCCCCCTCTTTTTTTTTTATTATATTATATGTATGTGTGTATATATATATATGTATATATATGTGTGTGTGTGTGTATATATATATATATATATATATATATATATATATATATATATATATATATATATTTTTTTTTTTTACTATTTATAATTTATTATTTATTTATCTTTATTAATATTCTCATTACTGTTTATCATTTATTTACTTTGTATTTTTTTTTTCTCACTCTATCCCCTTCATGACTGAACACATATATATAACTCCTTGTCCATCTATTTTTTGTTTTCTCTTGTTCCTCTCTATTTTGTCTTCCCTGTTATAGCTTCTGTTTCCTCCGCCGCTATTGTGCATGTCCCGTACGGACGGACCTTCCCCTGTCCTCGTTCCGTCGGCCTCACGCGCTTTCCCGCTACTGCGCATGCTCTGTTTCTATGACAACCTTCTCCCCTTTCTCCCACGTCACCTAATGACGCACACGCCGCACAGGGAATCCCCGCCGGCCACTGCGCATAACGCGTCTCCATGGCAACCCCCCTTCACTCGGCGCGCTACAGCTATACACACGCCGCATCTCGGCGTGTCTGACACACCTCCCTGCGCGCTCTGCAGTTTTCTAATCCACACAGTTATCACACCAATTCGCTGTATGGTCCCATTTACCTGACATAATGTAGCTTTGTTACCACCCACCTTCTTTGCCCCTCCCACTTAGCCTTGAAATTTGCCTCCATCACACACACATTACCTAAAGCCTGATGAAGGAGCATGCATGCTCCGAAGCGCCGCTTTGTCCAGCCCGTCTCCTGAGGACACCGACTCCTTGAACATTGGACCCAGGGCACCACAGCTACCAGCACTACCCCGATTACTCTGACCATTCCGAGGGAATACATGGAATAGACCAAAACACCAACCATCGGTCAAAAAGTCAGATGCCGGAAACCCTACCTTACAGCCCTGCGAGTCGTCCCCATGGACATACGGATGAAACATTACATCTCTGATGTGCCTTTACACCACTAATTTAATGTGAGTGTTTTTTAACCAATTTTTAATAAATTTGAGTAACTTCACTGCTGAACTTCGAGGGCGCCGTCTCTTTCTCTATTCCATTGGTAATTATATGACACATATTCTGTGGAAATCATATAGCGCCGTTCCTCTTATAAATGGTTTATTAACTTCTCTCACAAGATAAAAAACAGAAGGGATTGAATCACTAATGGTATGATGACCCGGAAGTGACGCGGGCAATAGCTCGTCGTCACTTCCGCTTGGTGTATTCCAAGAATGCCAGCACGCTGTGATACAAACCACATGTGTGGACAGCGTCACAGCGTAATTTCCGCTTCTGGTTTCCCGGAGCGCAAACAGTCCGTTGTGAACCGCACAGTGACCCAGGAAGTGAAACTACAACAGGATCAACAACAAGATGGGAGAACGTCTTATGGGGACGCATCGACGTCACTTCCACTCGGCGTTCGCTTGGAGCGCAATCCAAGCAAACCCAAGCCACCGGAAATGACCTGACTCCCATTACATCATCTCTGGTCATCAGATGGAACGCACAACACGTAACTAGAGATCTGAGATGGAAAATGGAAGTATATATGCTCGCAAAGATCCATATGCATATATGAACATATGGCTTCATATGCCACTATCCAATTTAGAATAGAAATAAATTATATTTCAATGCACCCACAGAAATTATACAAAGGTCCACCCATTCTTCCCTCAAAGTCGCATAAGAAGCAACTTAAATGTCACACCTATAATGGTGCTATGTATGCGACCATTCTTCAAAAACAGAAAATTAAAAATTAAAAAGATATACCTCACATGGCCAGGAGCACTTCCCTGCCAGATGTATAACCCATTTTATTCGAATAAAAAAAAAGGGTATTTTTGTGGCTTGTATTGACAGGGGAGAGAGAGATCAACTGCCAATATAGACAATGTACAGATACAAATGTCAAGAACTTAAAAATGATTGGTATTTGGATGGCAGAAGTCATTCCAAAACACCTCTCAAACACGTTCAGACGGTAATATGGACACACAAGGAGCCTCTTTGTCTGGTCTTCCTGTTCCAAGGGATAATAGGCCTCCCTTGTTATACAGTGAGGCAGTACAAAGAGGCATTGAGAGGGATCCCTACACCCCACATCAAAGAAACCAACATTTCAGCCCTCGTACTCCCCAGAACCCCCAGAGGGGAAGGGGTAACTTTAGAGGGAAGAAGGGTGGGAGGGGTAAACAGAGAGGGCATACATATAACTCAAGCTCTCCACAAAGGGAATATGAAAATTCTGCATATCATACTCCTCCTTTAACGGATGGAGCCTGCTCTCATCCCCAATTGGGGGGCCCACAATATTACCATACCAATACGGTGTATACACAGAACAGATTCGCTCCACTTAGGGACGTACGGGACACAGAGGCCACATATAATGGTTATAGCGTTCCTCTATACACGCACAATCAATATAATAATTATGACAGTTTTCACAAGGACCCATATACAAGAAAAAGGGGTCAAGACCCAAGAGATGGTGCCGAATGGGAAGGCGAATACAGAGGAGGAAAGAGAATAAGGCTGTAGGAGAACAAGGTGTTTTCAACCTCAGCACCAAGACCTTCTCTCGTGATGAAATGTCCGTTTTAAATAAGGGTTTGAAATATGCCCCCCCCAAATAAGTTGGATAAATTTAATACGTTCATTGACATACATACGTATGGTTAATATTCAAAGATATTTGATCACAAATCCGTTTAGGACGGACTACCGAGCTATGACCTCGGGGACCGTCCATTCTGGACTGGCAAATCCGTCCATATTCACGCCCCCTGTACCCATTGCTCCTGCAGTTAAGACTTTTAGGGACTTGGTCCTTAAAGACTTAGATAAGTTACCAGTAAGACAAAACCATCGATTCCCTTTTTCCAGGAATGGTTATAGGTCCTTGTGCAACCGGAAAGATATTGTTATACGTCCCGCTGACAAGGGCGGCGGGATTGTCATTCTTGATAGGGAGCAGTATGAAACCGAAATGTTTAGAATTTTAGAAAAACTCGGCACTTACAAAAAACTTCAGAATAATCCCACAAATATGTATAAGAAACATCTTAAAGAGCTTGTTAATAAGGGCCACGAAATGGGTTTCATAAATAAAGAAAAATCTTATCTCATTCCCACAGCCCCACGGATACCCACGATTTATTATTTACCAAAAATACACAAGAATCTGGCCAATCCGCCTGGGAGGCCTATAGTCAGTGGAATCAACTCAATTACTTCACGAATTGGACGCTATATAGATTTTTATTTACAGCCACTGGTTAAGGGCACTCCATCGTATCTTAAAGACACTGGCGACACAATAAGGAAGTTAAGAAACATTGAGCTCCAGGACCACTTCATTATGGCAACTGCCGACGTGTATACCACACGAGAGAGGCATTGAAGCGGTGTGCCATTTTTTAAATCAAGAGCACTCTTTGACTGCCCCTCAGTGTGATTATATTGTGGAGCTCCTGGAGTTCGCCACTGAACACAATTATTTTTGGTTCAAAGGGTGCCAAGGGTGCCAAGTTTGCACGCAGTTTGGCAAACCTCTTTATGGCCAAGTAGGAGGAGGATGTCGTCTATGCCCAACAGAATCCTTAATTTGTTTTCTGGGCACGTTACATAGACGACATCCTCCTCCTATGGAGTGGCTCCCCACTTTCATTACAGGAATTTTTCGAGTATTTAAATACCAATGATAGGGGCATTGAATTGTCCTATGAAATGAGCACCACTAAAATCAACTTTCTAGATCTGGTAATCAAGTTGGGCATTATGAAATGTGAACTCGAAACCTATTTTAAGCCCACGGACCGTAACAGCTTCATTCCTTTAGACAGCTGCCACCATCAGTCGTGGCTGGGTTCCGTTCCATGGAGTCAATTCCTTAGGCTCCGTAGGAACTGCACCCAGACTGATTCATTTAAGGTGCAAGCAGAAGTTCTTAAACAGAGGTTTGTAGATAAGGGCTATGACGTTGAAGGCCTAGAGGCAGAATTAGATAGGGTAACTCGAGTGGATAGAAACTCACTACTCATAATGAAGCCTCCGAGGGAACAGAATGACAGTTTAAAATGGGCCATGTTAACCTCCTTTTCAACACAACATAAACAAATTAAGGCCATAGTTAAAAAACATTGGGACATACTTAAGAATGATGCGATACTAGGCCCTCGATTACCATATAAAGTGAAGGTGCTGTACAGGGGAGCCCCGTCCTTGCAGAGTAGGATTGCGCCAAATATTATAAATCCGCCCATCCGTCCATCTTTTTTCCATAATTTGATTGGTTACTTTTCTTGTAAAAAGTGCACAGTGTGTCAACACAACACACTTGGCAGACATAAAATTACGGAATTTAAATCAATGACAACGAATAAGACATACAAGATTAAAACCTTTTGTACATGCAGTACTCGCTATGTTGTATATCTTATAACTTGTCCATGTGGTAAGCAATACATGGGGCGTACCTGAAGGATGTTTTCGGTTAGAGTGGGGGAACATATTTCCCTAGTTAAAGGGAGGGTTTCTAAACATACAGTCCCCAGGCATTACAGGGAGTTTCATAACAGTAATTGAACAGGAACCCAGTTTGTGGCCATAGATAAATATGTGCCCCCATGGAGGGGTGGTGCCTTAACGAGGGGAGTGTCTCGCCTAGAGACCTACTGGACTTATGAGCTCCAGACCCATTCCCCGTTCGGTTTGAACGTGGAATGGGACATCAATGCGTTTATTAATGAATCATGATATCGCGTTAAGAAATGATTTTGTGATATGGGATGCCTCTGTCCAATATCCCTTTAATGACTAAGATACATATTTTCGTTCATGTTTTACTATAATGTTTTCTTGTATATAGGGTTAGAGCACATAAGTTGTTTATATATTTTTATTGCATTTCATTTTTAAGTTCTTGACATTTGTATCTGTACATTGTCTATATTGGCAGTTGATCTCTCTCTCCCCTGTCAATACAAGCCACAAAAATACCCTTTCCTTTCATTCGAATAAAATGGGTTATACATCTGGTAGGGAAGTGCTCCCGGCCATGTGAGGTATATCTTTAATTTAAAATTTTCTGTTTTTGAAGAATGGTCGCATACATAGCACCATTATAGGTGTGACATTTAAGTTGCTTCTTATGCGACTTTATGAGGGAAGAATGGGTGGACCTTTGTATAATTTCTGTGGGTGCATTGAAATATAATTTATTTCTATTCTAAATTGGATAGTGGCATATGAAGCCATATGTTCATATATGGATCTTTGCGAGCATATATACTTCCATTTTCCATCTCAGATCTCTAGTTACGTGTTGTGCGTTCCATCTGATGACCAGAGATGATGTAATGGGAGTCAGGTCATTTCCGGTGGCTTGGGTTTGCTTGGGTTGCGCAGTTGCGCTCCAAGCGAACGCCGAGCGGAAGTGACGTCGATGCGCCCATAAGACGTTCTCCCTTCTTGTTGTTGATCCTGTTGGAGTTTCACTTCCTGGGTCACTGTGCGGTTCACAACGGACTGTTTGCGCTCCGGGAAACCGGAAATTACGCTGTGATGCTGTCCACACATTTGGTTTGTATCACAGCGTGCTGGCATTCTTGGAATACACCAAGTGGAAGTGACGACAAGCTATTGCCCGCGTCACTTCCGGGTCATCATACCATTAGTGATTCAATCCCTTCAGTTTTTATCTTGTGAGAGAAGTTAATAAACCATTTATAAGAGGAACGGCACTATATGATTTCCACAGAATATATGTCATATAATTACCAATGGCCTTCTCTTTTCTTTCTTTTTTTACATGTTTTTATGTTCTGGTCCACAAGTAGATCTTTGCCCATTTGGGTTTGTTTACTTCCTGTAGTTGAGAAAGAGGCTTGAAACACCCGCGGGGCAGCCATTTTGGGACCGAAACCAGAAGTGGCCTGTAGTGACACTGGGAGGGGGATTTCAATCATTAGGACTATATAAGTAAGTGGTGCAGCAGTAGAGTGACACCCCAGACGATGTCCAAGGAGACGAAACGCGTTGGGAAGACTACTGCTGCCTTTTTATTTGAGAAGCGCTCAATTCACTGCTTAAATGTAAGTGTGATTTATTTTTAATAAATTTGTTTATTGTACGGAATTACGCTATTTGGCCCAATCTTCTTATTCCACATGGTTCCTTGAGTGGGAGTGGGATCTTTTCCGGGAGTGTGATCTTTTCCGGGAGCGCTGGCTCCGTGTCCAATTCAGTTTGAACAAGTGTGGAGTAACCATCATCACTGAGAGCTCATCTTCCATGACCCGAGGATTTCTTATCTGTATAACTGAAAAGCGTATTTGACCCCTGGAGTGTATGCTCGCCAGGGTCATTTGGAGTCGGTAAGCTCACATCCTTCTGTGTGTGGTGGTGTCAGCACCAGGGTGTTTTTGGATCAAACATTCTATAGACTGAATGAATATTTCCATCTCTCCATGTTTGCACCAAGGGCGAGCACAATTATGATCCTCTAGCAAAAGACTTTTTTTTGTTTATATTTATTTGTTTACAGTTCACTTGGTATTAGGCATTGTTCCAGATGTTTAGTATTATTTCTTAAATATAAATGAGTGAGACATTCAGTCACTATTAGTACACTTTCACATTGTACATGTTCTTTAGCGCAACACTTTTTGTACACATATTATTTGAACTGAAATTATCCAATTTAGTGTGTTAGCTGCTTCTAACTTTTTGCTTGGATAGCGCAGTGTTTTTGTTTGTTTTCACATACATGCCCATCAATGACCCAGAACATGGGGGGGGTTACACTGAGTGGTCCTGGTGGCCAGTTCCAATGGCTGGTACAACTTCAGACATCAGGCTGACTTGTGCCACGCTTATCAAATCGTCAAGAAGAACGGCATCCCTGATGAACAAATTGTGACGATAATGCACAACAATATTGCAGATAATGAAGAGAATCCAACCAAAGGAAGAATCATAAAAACTGTCCCAACAGGACAGACGTGTATGCGGGAGCGCTGAAGGACTACACAAAAGAAGTTTGTCACTCCTGACAACTTCCTGGCAGTTTGAGAGGTGGCGCAGAGGTCTGCTGGCCTTCATGCAGAGGAACTGAACAAGACCATTCAGTACATGTATGACAACAAGAAGTACAAAAAATATGGTTCTATACATTGACCCTGTGAATTGGACTCCATGATGAATCACCTCCCCAACAACATTGACATTTTACACCACCACAGCCACCAACCCTAACGCGCCTCTTATGACAAGAAGCAAGACACATTCCTTGGCGACCTTTACAGTGTCAGCTGGATTGAGGACTCGGACATGGAAGATCTGTCCAAGGAGACACCACACAAACAGTTTTTACTGGTCAAGCAACACACCAATAACAGTCGTGTGATGCAGTATTAGAACCAGAATATTTCCAAGATGAACATGAGGCAGTTCCAGGGTGGTTCTAAAACAGTCGCCCCCCTCGCATGAATGACCCTGGAGCCCAAACACAATACCTGATCCCCAGCCCAGAGGTATCCATGGCCATCTTAAAGAGGAAGCTCCTGGCTAACAATGATGCTATTGAGGCCCGGAATGTACTGACCAGGATAAAGGCCCAACAGGAGGGCAAAGCCTTGATCAAGGAATCAGTGAAGATTGTTTCTGTGGTGACTGAATCTGATGAGTTGGCAGAAGAGATTCTCACTGATCAGACTGAAATTAATGATCGATTTGTTACCGTGCAAACGGCGAGCACTTCAAGAACCAGTTATTTCCACTGGCACAACCCTCTGTATGAATACTCTACAGGACAGTTGTACACTCTGGTGAACCTCTGTGATTATGGATACCCACTGGAGAGACTCACCTATGCTATGGATAATATCTGCCAAGATCTGCACATAGCTGGCAACACCAAGTCTTCCAGCAGAAGACAGTAGAGGGGGACATGGGTGATGATTAACTATCTCTGTGATTTGCCCCCTCTAAAACTGCTGCCTCAAACGTAATCTCCACTCTATGATTTATTTGCCTTCAACATTGCAAATCTTCAATACAAACCCCAGCCTTCAATTACACAGCCAAGCCCATCTAAGTTGGTTTGAATTCCAACTGCAACACCACCTGCCTGGAGTTTGCATGTCCAGGTGATGCTACCAGCACGACTGAAGCTGGAAATGGACTGGTACAGAGAGTACATCAAAATGCCCACCATGTGTTAGACCTCAGCGCAGCGTTTGATACAGTAGATCACAATACTCTACTCGTCCGCCTCACAGAAGTAGCCGGAGTCCAAGACGTAGATCTCCAATGGTTCGCGTCCTTCCTAGGAAATCGCTCACAGACAGTGAAACTAGGAAAATTCTTCTCTGAATCCCGGCCAGTCACCTGCGGAGTCCCTCAAGGATCACCTTTGTCACCAGTTCTCTTCAACATTTACATCCGCCCACTCCTCCAAATCATCAGATGTTTAGACCTTTGCTTCCAATCATACGCCGACGACACGCAACTGTATTTCTGTATCACTGGACAAAAAGATCACCACCAACAACTAGAAAACTGCCTCAATTCAGTAGAGGACTGGATGACCACCAACTCCCTTGATAACCTTGACTCTGTTTTAAAGAAGTTGTACCAATTTTACCAGCATGCACCCAAGAGAATGTGACAGCTGAAGCACGCAGCTGAAAGTTTTCATGAAAAAAACAAAAAAAAACAAAAAAACTGAAATTTCAGGACTTGCATAACATAAGATGGGTGTCAAACAAAGTCAGTGCTCTCTTTGCCATTGTCAAAATCTGGAAACGTGTGACAGTCCATTTTCAAATTGTTACAGAAAAAAGCCAGACTTTTTTTTTTTCAAGAAACCATTTGCAACTGCAAAAGCACCAACTTTATTTAAATTTGTTCACATGCAAAAAAACACTATTTATTCTTTTTTACAAAAAAGACAAAAGATGGGGCTTCTGGACTTTTTAGGCACCATATATAAAATAACAATCATAGAATAGAGATAAAAATCAACATTTTATTAAGAACATGTTATTTTTTCCATTGTACTAGACAACAGAGATTACTAAAAAAAACATCACAGCAGGACTCATATCCTCCATAATATACAGACTATACCGCCATTTCACATTTTCAAAAATAGATAGTAAACATTTAATACATAATCTTCAGAAATATGATTATTCTACTCGCGGTATTGGCTGTACTGCTTGAGAAGGAGAAAGCTCTGTAAGGAGATTCCATAATACATTGCGTTATTGATTGTTGATTCTGATTATTGCTTTTACCCTGGAGATATATTGCTTATATCAATACAGGATTGCTAATCTGCTTAAGTAATTTAGAGAAACTTTAACTTGATACAATTTAGAAAATCTATCTCATGATAGTATTGCTTAATACTGAATTATCTCATGATCATGTCTATCTATTTCTGTAAAAATGTCTTTGTTTCAGGACGCATCTGTTTGTGGTTTTCCTCTCTGTACACTGTTACTGGGTATGGAAAGGCTAGACTTGGTTTTTAGGAAGTTGTGGCTGGCACGTCATGGTCAGCAGACGATAACAGAAAGTAAGAAACTATTGAACTTAAGCTTTGAAATACAGAGGTTAAGGTCACAAGACATTACAGAATAATGAGCTAATGAATAATGTGAGCTAATGTGTATAATTTTGATTGGTCCCCAAAAATTGGGGCAGAGTCTTGTAAAAATAGTATAAAACGGCAAAACCAGAATTAAAGATTGTAACCATTTCAGCATCACAATTGTGTATGAGTCATTGGTTATCTCGCCGGCGAGGACTTCCACTGAGCCATCTCCAAGAGCCTAGGCCACAAGGAGAAGTCGGGCGACCTAACAAGCTCTACATGTTTTGCATGTTTTAACACGCTTCTTCTGGAGTGAGAGATTTGTGTGACTAGTAAACTAACAAAGAAACCAAAAAATATTAATTAATCATACAAAAATATTATACAACATCACATCCCTAACAAAATAGGAACTAAACAACATAAGTCAACATATGATGTATTGCAGATTAATAACAGGAATTGGGATCACATTGTCAATACCAGGGGGAGGGCAGCAGCGTTTATATAGGTCACCATGGGGACATGTAAAACATAATAGCTAAATTTCCATAGTAACAAGAGGTAAAAGAAAGAAAGAGACAAAAACTCACTCAAAAGAGTAGGTTCAAAAAGAGGGACCCCCCAAAAAAAAAAGCAAAACAAGATAAAATAAAAAACCTCTCTCCTGAACTGGAGGCATTGATGCTTGCATTTAGGTGCTATCAACCATTTGAACATTGAAACTGCAGCAGTCTTCTATAGGATTGGGAATCAGCCTTTTGGGGTCCCTCGTTCTGAACCTACTCTTTTGAGTGAGTTTTTGTCTCTTTCTTTTTTTTTACCTCTTGTTACTATGGAAATTTAGCTATTATGTTTTACACGTCCCCATGGTGACCTATATACAGTAGACATGTGCAGACTAGAATATTTCGTTTCGTTTTTTCGTTTTCGTCTGTAAATTTTATTTATTTAGTTACTGCCGAAATTCGTTTTTATTTATTTCGTTTTTCGTGCAAAAATTGCATTCGTCCGAAAATCCACATGAATTACGGTCGAATCTGTCTTGGAAGGCTTATGGTATCTGTCGAATGGATAAAGAAGATTCGATGGAGCTGCTAAACTATATAGCCTATAGGCGGAGCATTCGATTGCCGAAATGTACGATTGCAGTGTCGTATAGTTGCGACGATCCCGTCAAATATTATTATAAACGTGCAACGATCCCGTCGAATATTATTATAAACGTGCAACGATCCCGTCGAATATTATTATACGTGTATGTTTTAAGTTGCTATGTCGAAACTGCGTCGCTCATGTCGAATCTGCGTCGTTCATTTCTGTGCGTCTCCGCCCCAGCGTCCGTCGTCCGCCGTCCAGGCAGTCAGTGGAGACTGGAGAGATCGAAAATGGCGGCGAGCAGCAGCAACAACACCAGCACAAACACCATGCGCTCGGCCTCGGAGGCATCGGAGGAAGCACTGGCAGGGCCATCTACTCTGGCAGCAGATGTGCCAGTGCCAGTGAGGAGGAGATCACAGGGCAAGAGGGGGAAACAGGCTGCATCCAGCAGGAAGAGGAATATCACATGGACTCATATAGAGTCCCAGGTCCTCATAAGAGAAACTCTTCCTTGCTGGATGCAGCTGTGTGGCCCCCGCTCTAGAGAGACCACGCCAGAGTGGAAGAGGCAGAAGTGGGAGGAGATTGCCCGGAAGGTGGAGGAGCTGTACCACCACCAGCGTGACCCGACTGCCTGTCGCAAACAATTCAGCGACCTAAAACGGTAAGTAACGTTTCTGATTTATTTAAAAAAAAAATGTATTTACATTTTAACCACTTCAGCCCCAGGGGATTTGGCTGCCAAATTACAGTGCCAATTTTTGCGATTCTGCACTGTGTCGCTTTAACTGAAAATTGCGTGGTCGTGCGACGTGGCTCCCAAATAAAATTGGCCTTTTTTTCCCCTCAAATAAAGCGCTCTTATTTTTTTTTTTTTTTTGTCTTTTTGCAATAAAAAAACATTTATAAAAATGTTTTTCCTTCAGCTTAGGCCGATACGTATTCTTCTACATAGTTTTGGTAAAAAAAAAAATCCCAATTAGGGATTATTGATTGGTTTGCGCAAAAGTTATAACGTGTACAAAATAGGGTGTAGTTTTATGGCATTTTTTTTATTATTTTTTTTTTACAAGTAATGGAGGCGATCGGCGATTTTTATTGTGACTGCGACAATATGGCGGACACATCGGACATTTTTGGGACCATTGTCATTTATACAGCAATCACTGCTATATAAATGCAGTGATTCCTGTGTAAATGTCACTGGCAGTGAAGGGGTTAACCAGGGGGTGGCAGTGTAGGGGTTAAAGAGGAGGGCCGGTTAAAATAAAAAAAATAAAAAAAAAAAGTCAGCAGCTACAAACACTGCAGTTGCTGACTTAATAAACACACTCACCTGTTCAGGGCGCCCGCGATGTGGGCCGCCCGAGGCCGACCCGTCCCTCGGCTCTCGGGTCCCGGCACCGCCATTCCCTGTAAGGGAAACAGGCAGTGGAGCCTTATGGCTTCACTGCCCGTTTCCTACTGCGCATGCGCGAGTCCCGCGGCTACTGCGCATGCGCGAGTCCCGCAGCGCTTTCCGAATGGGACGCGCTGTGTTCTGGAACACACAGTTCCCAGAACACAGCGCGACTCATTACCCAGAAGACGCCGCGACGAAGACAGAAGACAGAAGATCTCCGCGGAGGAGGAAGAGGAAGATTAGGATAAAGTGCCTAGCAACAGGCATTTCTGGTAAGTTAAAAAAAAAAATTTTTTTCATTTTTTTTTTTTTTAGAATTTTTAAAATGTTTTTGTTTTTCAGGGTGGCCCTCCACTTTAAGTCTGTCCTAGGGGAGTGTTACTAAAGCCTCATACACACAGTCGGACTTTGTACAAACTTTTCCGTGGACTTTTGTACAAAGGGCGTGGTCCACAAGTTTGTATTGTATACACACGGTCTGACTTTTTCATAACAAACACGAACGTAATGATGTCACAACGTACTGACGCTGCTTCAAAAGAGGACGTTCAGTGACTCCAGCGCTACCTTTGGTGAACTTCTGTATTGTTGTCTGATCTTTTGCATTGGTTCTGAGCATGCGTGTTTGTACCTTGTACAAAAGTCCGATACTTTTGCGTACACACGGTTCGGACTTTGCTCCATCGGACTTTTGTTGCCAGAAAGTTTGTCCGTTCGCACAGCCAACAAAAGGCAGATGAAAACAGAAAAAGTTTGTCCGATGGAGCGTACACACAGTCGGATGTTGCTCCAAAACAGCTAATTTGCATGTTTGTTGTCAAAAAGTCCCACCATGTGTATGGGCCTTAAAGAGGAAGTAAACCCTGATGAGTTTACTTCCTCTTTTTTTCCCTGCAAAGGTAAAGCATAATGGACTAATATGCATCGCATAGTAGCTCATTATGTGTCACTTACCTGACACAGGAGCCAGCGAAGTCGCCGCTGATCCCTGTAGTCCGCCGCATCCATCTTGCTGGTGGCGTCTCGCAGCTCCGACCAATGACAGCGGCGAAGCCGCGATGACGTCACTCCCGCGCATGCGCGCGGGAGTCGCGTCTCGCAGCTCCGCTGCTGCCATTCGGCGAAGCTGCGATGACGTCACTCCCGCACATGCGCACGGGAGTCGACAAATTAGGCAAATCCATTCTTGGACTTGCCGCATTTAGGAGATATTGCTTGGACCTACAGGTAAGCCTTAATCTAGGCTTACCTGTAGGTCAAAGTGGTTTGAAGGGGTTTACTTCCTTTTTAACTTTGCGTGGCGTGGCTGTGTGTTAGTGACTGAACACTGATCTCTGCTCCAATCACATGTAGCAGAGATCAGTCACTTGTTGCTAGGCAGAATGGGGAGATGCTGTTTACAATGGCATCTCCCCGTTCATCCGCCCAGCGAGACGATCGCGGGTATCCCCACAGCGATGGAGCCCGCGGGACCCCCGACCGGACTCATGGGGGTCCCGACTGGCGGCACGCACGCGATGGCAGGGTGGCATATAGAAATGCCCATACCTGTACGCCAATATGCCTGCCCGTGGCATTCTGCCGACGTACATTGTCGTGCGCCGGTCAGGAAGTGGTTAACTGACAATTGGACGCTCCTGCGATGTACTACCCAAATTAAATGTATGCCCTTTTCCCGCCACATATAGAGCTTTTATTGGTGGCATTAGATCTCCACACTGGGTTTTACATATTTTGTTATTGAAAAAAAGAGTTAGGGCCGGTTCACACTGCGGGCGATGCGAGGCGACACCGACTTGCCTCCCCGCGACCTGCCGCGACCTCAGCGGCGATTTGCAAATGACTTCTGTATAGAAGTCAATGCAAGTCGCCCCGAGGTCGCCCAGAAGTAGTACAGGAACCTTTTTTCTGAGTCGGAGCGACTCGAGTCGCTCCTCTCAGAACGGTTCCATTGTACAGAACGGGGGCGACTTGTAAGATAGCGGCGAGGCGAGTCGTGTCGCCTCGCATCGCCCGCTGTGTGAACCGGCCCTAAAGTATAAAAAAATAAAAAATTATTTGTTATGGTGGCTGGACTTAACCAGCTTGCGGACCCGCCACCATATGTGGAGGGGTCCAAATCCACAAGTGGTTAATGCAAAAGAAACAAGAAAGGAAATTTACACCATACACAGTTCACACAAGCGCCTAATTAGAAAGGTGGACTGGACAGTGGACATCTATATGAATATTTATTTACTCGGCACAATCCCAATCGTGTCTTTTATATTTTATTATTATGGACCAAAAAAGCATACCTTTTTCTTAAAATGAATTTGGTTAATAAAAAAAATGTGAAAATCTTGGGCTAAATGAAAAAAAGTGCCTAATCCAAAAATTCCATTTGCATTTCATACTACTGGTTCATTCTACAATTGTTTCCTGTGTTGATGTCATTTTCAGATTACAATTGTCGATTAATTATGGAACCCGTTTCTCTTCTCTTTTTGTTTTGCAGCTCCATTGCACGTAAACGCAGGCAGTCGGGTCGCAGAGGGAAGCGGGTGCCTCTCCTCTCCCATGAGGCGGAGCTTTTAGAGGGCATAGGGGAGGAGGAGATCAACCAGCTCCTGGCTCATCAAGGTTGGTGTCAGCATTACATTGTGCAGGACGGTTTTTTGTTTGTCAAGCATCGGGCATTCACCATGTTGTGTTTGATTTTATTTAAAGATCGTATCCAGGAGCGCCGCCGGAAGCCGAGGCCAGAGGAGGAGTCATCGTCCTCTGCATCAACACCCAGTAAGTACAGTAGTACTGTAGTAGTGACACTAATACAGTGGATCCTTTTCCATTTGTCCAGCCTTCCATTGTCCCTTCCAACGTCATTGCTTCTCACTCAAGCAGTGACAGGTGGAGCCTCTATGACGTTCCGTCAGGTAACGCAAGCGCTTGTGTAACTTACGTAATCTGACAGAACGTCGCCACTCTGAACTGAGGCACCTGATCAGTGTCGTGCACCTAGCACTCGCCGCTGGAACCAGGACAGGTAAGTGCCTCCCTGTTTTTATTTTTTTTACTGTTTTTGTAATTTATTTTTGGATTGCCATGCTAATGGATAATTATAAATTTTTATCTTTATACAGTATTTATTTATAGTAATAATATCTTTAAAGCTTGAACATTGTAACGTTCATCATTTCTCCTTTATTATTAAATAGGTCTCATCATCCAGTCAGAAGGGGAGACGGAGGAGACGACGACGACGACGGAGGAGGAGACGACGACGACGACGACGGAGGAGATGACGACGACGGAGGAGGAGGAGACGACGACGACGGAGGAGGAGACGACGAAGACGGAGGAGGAGGAGACGACGACGACGGAGGAGGAGGAGACGACGACGACGGAGGAGGAGGAGACGACGACGACGGAGGAGGAGGAGACGACGACGACGGAGGAGGAGGAGACGACGACGACGGAGGAGGAGACGACGACGACGGAGGAGGAGACGACGACGGAGGAGACGACGGAGGAGGAGACGGAGGAGGCAACACCCACATGTAAGTTAGTATAATCTTGCTGGTATCTGCTGCTGAGTGATCATACATGTTTCAATGTTTTTGTACTAATGTGTGTGAGATTATTAAATAGGTCTCATCATCCAGTCAGAAGGGGAGACGGAGGAGACGACGACGACGACGGAGGAGGAGACGACGACGACGACGACGACGGAGGAGATGACGACGGAGGAGGAGGAGACGACGACGACGGAGGAGGAGGAGACGACGACGACGGAGGAGGAGGAGACGACGACGACGGAGGAGGAGGAGACGACGACGACGGAGGAGGAGACGACGACAACGGAGGAGGAGACGGAGGAGGAGGAGGCAACACCCACATGTAAGTTAGTATAATCTTGCTGGTATCTGCTGCTGAGTGATCATACATGTTTCAATGTTTTTGTACTAATGTGTGTGAGATTGTTGTACACTGCAGATTGTAATCGTCTTTTCTATATTAAATTGATCAACAGCTGCCGAGGCTGAGCAGGAGGTGGAGGAGACCTGCCCTGGAGAGGCTGCTGGGGATGCGCCGGAAGGTGACCAGCCAGACGCGGCAGATGCAGGGAGTAAGTACAACTTTTTTAGTATTTTCCAGGGAAATAGTATTTTAAATATGAAATGCTGGTGGCATACACTGACTGCTCTGTACACACTCAGCCCGCCCATTACATGGCACAGTAAATCGTTCCTTCGCTGTCTGCAACTTTAAGGACAGGATGATATGATATCAGCGTTCAGTTCAGCTCTTCCTGATAACCCCTGAGCTCCCTGGAATGTCCCCCCTCCCCTGATCACCGCACAGCAGGTTGGAAGCAGAGGATGTGTGTGAGTGATGATCAGTGTCCAGCTACACACACAATGCTATTACTGATATCAGTGCTGTGCAGGGCAGTCAGTGTATTGGCTCTGTTTGTTTCTTTCTTCTGCTGGCGACCAGGCTGCCTCTACCTGCCTTCGCGTTTCCAGAACGATACATTGCTGTTTCTGTATATATATTATATACTAGTACTCGTTCGAACAGAAACTGGTGGACTGGTGATAGCGATCACAGTGATGATCAGACAGGCTCTGGGAATCATTATTCCAGAGACCTGTTCTGCCATCGTATAGGTCCTGCAGAAGGACTATATTAAAGGTAAGTTTTCTCCTTTAACATCACATTCTATGTATTTAATGTTTGCTAATGTATTGTATTTCTTTCATCGTTCCATAATTACCATGATTGTAATATGCTGTAATATGTTGTGCCCCTTTGTCCTCATGCATGCTGGAAGTTTTTAAATTTCCTTTTTTGTCTTTCATGAATATTTGCCTTCATTAACTTCCCCACCATGCTCTTCTGGGCCCATAAACCTATAGTCTAGTCACTTAATGTATTTTGTCAGCTCCATAATAGTGCTTTCCCCTAAACACCCCCTAAAATGTGTAGAAATGTTATGTGTGTCCTTAAATTCATGCAGAGTGCCAGAGACTTTTTTTTTTGGTGGGCCAAGCTCATTAGGAACCCCCCTCCCCCAACTGTTAAGTCAGCTAATAGCAATCCTCCATCTGCTGACTTTGCCAAACCCAATACACACTATATCTACATCTTTTGTGGTCAGATTTATGGATGAATTCACCAAAGCATGTAGTGCAAGGGCCTGCCTCAATACTTTAAAATGCTACAGTTTAAAGTTTTTTTTTTTCTCTCTCCTATTATCTTGTAGACATGTGCAGACTAGAATATTTCGTTTCGTTTTTTCGTTTTCGTCTGTAAATTTTATTTATTTAGTTACTCCCGAAATTCGTTTTTATTTATTTCGTTTTTCGTGCAAAAATTGCATTCGTCCGAAAATCCACATGAATTACGGTCGAATCTGTCTTGGAAGGCTTATGGTATCTGTCGAATGGATAAAGAAGATTCGATGGAGCTGCTAAACTATATAGCCTATAGGCGGAGCATTCGATTGCCGAAATGTACGATTGCAGTGTCGTATAGTTGCGATGATCCCGTCGAATATTATTATAAACGTGCAACGATCCCGTCGAATATTATTATACGTGTATGTTTTAAGTTGCTATGTCGAAACTGCGTCGCTCATGTCGAATCTGCGTCGTTCATTTCTGTGCGTCTCCGCCCCAGCGTCCGCCGTCCAGGCAGTCAGTGGAGACTGGAGAGGAGATCGAAAATGGCGGCGAGCAGCAGCAACACCAACACCATGCGCTCGGCCTCGGAGGCATCGGAGGAAGCACTGGCAGGGCCATCTACTGTGGCAGCAGATGTGCCAGTGCCAGTGAGGAGATCACAGGGCAAGAGGGGGAAACAGGCTGCATCCAGCAGGAAGAGGAATATCACATGGACTCATATAGAGTCCCAGGTCCTCATAAGAGAAACTCTTCCTTGCTGGATGCAGCTGTGTGGCCCCCGCTCTAGAGAGACCACGCCAGAGTGGAAGAGGCAGAAGTGGGAGGAGATTGCACGGAAGGTGGAGGAGATGTACCACCACCAGCGTGACCCGACTGCCTGTCGTAAAAAATTCAGCGACCTAAAACGGTAAGTAACGTTTCTGATTTATTTAAAAAAAAATGTATTTACATTTTAACCACTTCAGCCCCAGAGGATTTGGCTGCCAAATTACAGTGCCAATTTTTGCGATTCTGCACTGTGTCGCTTTAACTGAAAATTGCGCGGTCGTGCGACGTGGCTCCCAAATAAAGATGGCCTTTTTTTCCACTCAAATAAAGCTCTCTTATTTATTTATTTTTGTCTTTTTGCAATAAAAAACAATTATTTATAAAAATGTTTTTCCTTCAGCTTAGGCCGATACGTATTCTTCTACATATTTTTGGTAAAAAAAAAAAAATCCCAATTAGGGATTATTGATTGGTTTGCGCAAAAGTTATAACGTGTACAAAATAGGGTGTAGTTTTATGGCATTTTTTTTATTATTTTTTTTTTACAAGTAATGGAGGCGATCAGCGATTTTTATTGTGACTGCGACAATATGGCGGACACATCGGACATTTTTGGGACCATTGTCATTTATACAGCAATCACTGCTATATAAATGCAGTGATTCCTGTGTAAATGTCACTGGCAGTGAAGGGGTTAACCAGGGGGTGGCAGTGTAGGGGTTAAGTCTGTCCTAGGGGAGTGTTACTAAAGCCTCATACACACGGTCGGACTTTGTACAAACTTTTCCGTGGACTTTTGTACAAAGGGCGTGGTCCACAAGTTTGTATTGTATACACACGGTCGGACTTTTTCATAACAAACACGAACGTAATGATGTCACAACGTACTGACGCTGCTTCAAAAGAGGACGTTCAGTGACTCCAGCGCTACCTTTGGTGAACTTCTGTATTGTTGTCTGATCTTTTGCATTGGTTCTGAGCATGCGTGTTTGTACCTTGTACAAAAGTCCGATACTTTTGCGTACACACGGTTCGGACTTTGCTCCATCGGACTTTTGTTGCCAGAAAGTTTGTCCGTTCGCACAGCCAACAAAAGTCAGATGAAAACAGAAAAAGTTTGTCCGATGGAGCGTACACACAGTCGGATGTTGCTCCAAAACAGCTAATTTGCATGTTTGTTGTCAAAAAGTCCCACCATGTGTATGGGCCTTAACTTTGCGTGGCGTGGCTGTGTGTTAGTGACTGAACACTGATCTCTGCTCCAATCACATGTAGCAGAGATCAGTCACTTGTTGCTAGGCAGAATGGGGAGATGCTGTTTACAATGGCATCTCCCCGTTCATCCGCCCAGCGAGACGATCGCGGGTATCCCCACAGCGATGGAGCCCGCGGGACCCCCGACCGGACTCATGGGGGTCCCGACTGGCGGCACGCACGCGATGGCAGGGTGGCATATAGAAATGCCCATACCTGTACGCCAATATGCCTGACCGTGGCATTCTGCCGACGTACATTGTCGCGCGCCGGTCAGGAAGTGGTTAACTGACAATTGGACGCTCCTGCGATGTACTACCCAAATTAAATGTATGCCCTTTTCCCGCCACATATAGAGCTTTTATTGGTGGCATTAGATCACCACACTGGGTTTTACATATTTTGTTATTGAAAAAAAGAGTTAGGGCCGGTTCACACTGCGGGCGATGCGAGGCGACACCGACTTGCCTCCCCGCGACCTGCCGCGACCTCAGCGGCGATTTGCAAATGACTTCTGTATAGAAGTCAATGCAAGTCGCCCCGAGGTCGCCCAGAAGTAGTACAGGAACCTTTTTTCTGAGTCGGAGCGACTCGAGTCGCTCCTCTCAGAACGGTTCCATTGTACAGAACGGGGGCGACTTGTAAGATAGCGGCGAGGCGAGTCCTGTCGCCTCGCATCGCCCGCTGTGTGAACCGGCCCTAAAGTATAAAAAAATAAAAAATAATTTGTTATGGTGGCTGGACTTAACCAGCTTGCGGACCCGCCACCATATGTGGAGGGGTCCAAATCCACAAGTGGTTAATGCAAAAGAAACAAGAAAGGAAATTTACACCATACACAGTTCACACAAGCGCCTAATTAGAAAGGTGGACTGGACAGTGGACATCTATATGAATATTTATTTACTCGGCACAATCCCAATCGTGTCTTTTATATTTTATTATGGACCAAAAAAGCATACCTTTTTCTTAAAATGAATTTGGTTAATAAAAAAAAAATGTGAAAATCTTGGGCTAAATGAAAAAAAGTGCCTAATCCAAAAATTCCATTTGCATTTCATACTACTGGTTCATTCTACAATTGTTTCCTGTGTTGATGTCATTTTCAGATTACAATTGTCGATTAATTATGGAACCCGTTTCTCTTCTCTTTTTGTTTTGCAGCTCCATTGCACGTAAACGCAGGCAGTCGGGTCGCAGAGGGAAGCGGGTGCCTCTCCTCCCCCATGAGGCGGAGCTGTTAGAGGGCATAGGGGAGGAGGAGATAAAGCAGCTCCTGTCTCATCAAGGTTGGTGTCAGCATTACATTGTGCAGGAGGGTTTTTTGATTGGCAAGCATCGGGCATTCACCATGTTGTGTTTGATTTTATTTAAAGATCGTATCCAGGAGCGCCGCCGGAAGCCGAGGCCGGAGGAGGAGTCCTCATCATCCTCTGCATCAACACCCAGTAAGTACAGTAGTACTGTAGTAGTGACACTAATACAGTGGATCCTTTTCCATTTGTCCAGCCTTCCATTGTCCATTCCAATGTCATTGCTTCTCGCTCAAGCAGTGACAGGTGGAGCCTCTACGACATTCCGTCAGGCAACGCAAGCGCTTGTGTAACTTACGTAATCTGACAGAACGTCGCCGCTCTGAACTGAGGCGCCGGATCAGTGTCGTGCACCTAGCACTCGCTGCTGGAACCAGGACAGGTAAGTGCCTCCCTGTTTTTAAATTTTTTTTACTGTTTTTGTAATTTATTTTTGGATTGCCATGCTAATGGATAATTATAAATTTTTATCTTTATACAGTATTTATTTATAGTAATAATATCTTTAAAGCTTGAACATTGTAACGTTCATCATTTCTCCTTTATTATTAAATAGGTCTCATCATCCAGTCAGAAGGGGAGACGGAGGAGACGACGACGACGACGGAGGAGGAGACGACGACGACGACGGAGGAGGAGACGACGACAACGGAGGAGGAGGAGACGACGACGACGGAGGAGGAGACGACGACGACGGAGGAGGAGACGACGACGACGGAGGAGGAGACGACGACAACGGAGGAGGAGGAGACGACGACGACGGAGGAGGAGACGACGACGACGGAGGAGGAGGAGACGACGACGACGGAGGAGGAGACGACGACGACGGAGGAGGAGACGACGACGACGGAGGAGGAGACGACGACGACGGAGGAGGAGACGACGACGATGGAGGAGGAGGAGACGACGACGACGGAGGAGGAGGAGACGACGACGACGGAGGAGGAGGAGACGACGACGACGGAGGAGGAGGAGACGACGACGACGACGGAGGAGGAGACGACGACGACGGAGGAGGAGACGACGACGACGGAGGAGACGGAGGAGGAGGAGGCGGCGGCAACACCCACATGTAAGTTAGTATAATCTTGCTGGTATATCTGCTGCTGAGTGATCATACATGTTTTAATGTTTTTGTACTAATGTGTGTGAGATTGTTGTACACTGCAGATTGTAATCGTCTTTTCTATATTAAATTGATCAACAGCTGCTGAGGCTGAGCAGGAGGTGGAGGAGACCTGCCCTGGAGAGGCTGCTGGGGATGCGCCGGAAGGTGACCAGCCAGACGCGGCAGATGCAGGGAGTAAGTACAACTTTTTTAGTATTTTCCAGGGAAATAGTATTTTAAATATGAAATGCTGGTGGCATACACTGACTGCTCTGTACACACTCAGCCCGCCCATTACATGGCACAGTAAATCATTCCTTCGCTGTCTGCAACTTTAAGGACAGGATGATATGATATCAGCGTTCAGTTCAGCTCTTCCTGATAACCCCTGAGCTCCCTGGAATGTCCCCCCTCCCCTGATCACCGCACAGCAGGTTGGAAGCAGAGGATGTGTGTGAGTGATGATCAGTGTCCAGCTACACACACAATGCTATTACTGATATCAGTGCTGTGCAGGGCAGTCAGTGTATTGGCTCTGTTTGTTTCTTTCTTCTGCTGGCGACCAGGCTGCCTCTACCTGCCTTCGCGTTTCCAGAACGGTACATTGCTGTTTCTGTATATATATATTATATACTAGTACTCGTTCGAACAGAAACTGGTGGACCGGTGATAGCGATCACAGTGATGATCAGACAGGTAACACAAGTCTAATAGATCCCCACACAACACAGGCAGCCTCTGAGGCTATAGCAGCAACACTAGAATCACTAAGCTTCTCATACTAACACTATAGCATCAGATTTTTAGGAAAAAGCTAAGTTCAACTGTAGCTTGCTTCACTATTGTTCTGCTGCTGTGCTTATGCTTAATTGCTAAATGATTCAGGAACACAAACGGACTAGCTAAGATTGACTGTCTTCTGAAATAATTCAGTGTGTGTGTCTCTCTGCTAGCAAATTGTAAGTGAATGCAAGTTGGCTGTACACGTGTTCTGTTAGTTTACTGCTCCTCCTCTCTGGTTACAATCAGCCAATAACATTCATCATCATCATTTTTTTTTTTATTTTACTTCCCCCACCCAATTCCAGTATCGTTTCTCTCTGTCGATTCTGTTCTCTCTCTGTCGAATATTTACTCTCTGTCGAAGCTTTTCTATATAATAGGACTAATAGAGGTAAACGAAACTTAGGCACATTCGACCACAGGTTCAATAGACATATGGAGTCACGTCGAATCTCCTATTCTATATCGAACGGTCACTTCGAATCTCCTATTCTATATCGAACTGTTGTAACAACGAAAACGAAAAAAAGCATTTATTTATGTCGGATCTTTCGTTTTTCGGAATCTGCACTTTCGTTATCGTTTGTCAAAACGAAAATACCTGAAATTCGGACGAAAATGCATTCGGACGAAAACAAATGCACATGTCTATTATCTTGATAGGTAATAGCAGAATGTAAAATGTGCTTCCATTTGTTCATTATTTATTTTTATGGATGACACTTCTTACACTATTGGCAGCCCACTGGACAGGTAAGTAAGGGGGGCTGGCCACAGTATCACACATTTATGCATTCAGCTCTCAGTGAAGTGGAGAGGGATATATCTTTCAAGAAGAAAAATGTCCTTGCTCTCAACATAGTTGGGATCACAGAGTCCAACAGACCCCGGTTCCTCATCACCTGGCTCTCAATAGCCATGCCGTTAAAGCCGGCGATGGTTAAGCAGGATGGAGTATCAGACCTTGAGACAGAAGGTCCTCTCGTAATGGCAGTCGCCAAAGAGCTTCTACCAGACACACCAGGTCTGCGTACCAGGGACACTAAGTCCAATCTGGGACCACCAGTATTACTGGGATCCCCTCGGCTTCCACTCTGCAAATCAGATGTGTTAACAGCTTCAGTGGAGGAAAGGCATAGATCAGCTGGTACTGATCCCACGGAGCCACCAGCGCGTCTGCCCACGGATCTCTTATCCTGGACACGAATCTTGGCACCCTCCGATTGAGACGGGAGGCCAGAAGATCCACGTCTGGTGTTCCCTACCTCAGGCACAGTAACCCGAATATCTCCGGATGCAACGCCCATTCTCCTGGGTGCAGCATCTGGCGATTCAGACAGTCCGCCTGCCAGTTCTCCACTAAGGGAATGTAAATGGCTGACAAAATCAGTACATGTCGCTCTGCCCACCGAAGTATGTGAGCGACCTCCCGTGCTGCGGCTGAGCTACTCGCCCCCCCGTTGTTGACTGACGTATGCCACTGCAGTGGCGTTGTCTGACTGGATCCTGATCGGACGTCCTTGCAGTCTCATTAAGCTGAGGTATGTCGTGGCCTGCCGAGCCGTAGCTGCAACCTGCACACGCTCGATGGCCGGACTGGGGAGATTACCAGGATAGTTCTGAATCAAAGTGCTGACTGCCATAATCTCTGGCTAGAGATTTGTTCAACCTTGAAGCGCCCAGCTGCGAGTGGCTACTCTCTGGGTGGTACTATAGACTTTGTTATGTCTGCAGTTCAAGGTGCCCGAGTTCTTCACCCTTGCCCTCTGTTCCCATACGAGACTGTGTTGTTGGATGTTAGCCCTGCAAAATAAAACCTTTATTGGTGTCATTGTCCAAGTGGTTGGGTATCAACCCTGGGAACCCCTAGACGTGGAAGAACAAGCCAAGCGGAGGTAACCGGTAAGCCCAATAAGTCAAGGCCGGCCTGCAAAGGGTTATGGCCGCTAGACTAAGCATAATTTTAATCTAATATTTGCTTGAGTAGTTTAATGTGACTGCTTTTTCTCCATTTGCTTACTTACTAATACTAATTATTTTTGTTTTAGTGCTATCTCAGATGCCCAGTTGATATGAACATCTGACATTCTCACACAGGAGCCATGTGTCTGGATTTCTGTTTTTCTCTCTCCTTTTTAGGTTTTTTTGTCTATTTGTATTGCTGTCTACTTCCTTCCTTCCTTCTCTCCCCCATTTTTTCTGGCTTTACTTTTTTCCTCCTTTTTCTTGTTTCCTTCTTTTTTTTCCATTTTTGTTTCTTTTTATATTTTCCTTTTTCATTCACATTTTCCTTCGTATATTTTTATTTATATTTTTATATTTATTTTTATTAGTTTTTACTTTTGTTTTTATATTTATATTTTTTTATGTATTTATTTTTTGTCCATCTACCACTTCCGGCAGTTCTCTATTTTTCTTTCCTATCTATAACGTTTGTGCGATTGGTTTTCCTCCTCCTGGCTCTCCTTTTTTTCCCTACTAATGGGTCTTCCTTATTCTGCTTCTCTGCTCTATCCTTGTTGCTCTTCTCTTGCACCCTGCTCGCTCTTCGCTGATGTGCTCCTGCACTCTCGCACATTACTTTCGCATTTTTTGCATTCCTCCGACACCTGACGCGTGGCGGCCGTTCACTGGTTTCCGTGACGACGGCGGCCCCCGCGGCTAGGCGTCTTCCCGCTCCCCGGTTGCCATGGCTACTACACATGCGCGGCTATGTGGCACGCTGTGATTGGTAGCCAGAGCTGCTGACTGAAAGCAGGATGACTGGGTCCTAGCGGTATTCTGTACCGTTCGAACATATTTTGCATACTGACAACACATTCAGTCTGCATTCTGGAGATTTTTATCAGCCAGTACCCCTGTCTACACCAAGTCACTTTTATACAGTCGTTTTTAAAGTTCTCTGGCGGGATACTTACTTCATTTGACACCACAGGGAGGGGGTGTAACCATTTTTTTTTTCTTTTCACATGTTTTGATTGGTGATTGATGTGTATATAAAATTTGGTTTTTGACACTGTTGCACTGTATCACACATGCCTGACGAAGGGGGTCCTGTGCGGCTCCGAAACGTTGCACTTTGTGATGCGATTCTCTGCATTCAAACCTTTTGGATGAAAAATTGTCGATCCATTGCCGCTGCAGCACCCACTACTTTATGAGCCACAGATACCAGGAACGTGTGCGATAGGAATATCGATTTGACTATTAGAATCATAGTCTGTTCTATTTATTAACATTCAATTTGCAACAGTCACGAGCTGAAAATTATGTGATTGATGAACAAAAAAACTAAAACTATGTCCCATTTCCATACACAGGAAGAACTCAGCCGGGGAGGAGGCTGTGGCAAGTGGCAGCCGGGAGGTCGACCATCGCCCTCCTACTCCAACTACAAGAGCAGAGCCACAGCCTGGAAGGAAGCCTGGAGGGAAGTGTCTAGGGAAGATCAGAGAGTGATGGCCTTGGTTCAGTCTGGTCTGACAGAAGATGCAGCCTCGTGTATGACCACAACCTGGGGACATAGATGCTCTTCCCGATCTCTTGGACTTCTGGAACAGACTGTTCTCCCTTAGATATGGACTCCTCAGGCCACCAATTTTGCATTTAAATAATTGATGTCTGCCCTGGTGGCCAAAGGCTTTGCCAAATTTACCAGTTTCTCCAGAGTTGCCTTCCTGTTTATTTGATTATGACACCTAATAAAGTTTTTTTGGTTAAATACTTGCCTATGTGTTTTACTTAAAAAAGGACAGTTTAGGCCTCATGCACATGAGACGCAGTTAAAACGCGTGTTCAGAAGCAGTTGAAAACTTTTTTTTAACTGCCCCTGAACTCATTTAATGTTATCCTATGTGTCCATGCACACAGTCTCGTTTTTTGCCGTTTTTATGCAGCTGAGTTTAACCTCATTTTTCCAGAAGCAAAAAAATGGGTTCAGACGCAAAAATTTCCACGTTTCAGACGCAAAACGCGACACCCGCGTTTGCTTTTATAAGCGTTTTTAAAGGAACGCAATTTTTTTGGACATAAACTCAGAAATGATTGTAAATCATAGAAAACAATAAAACATGTTTAAAAAAAAAAAAAAGTTGTGATTACTTTATATAATTTATAGAGCATATTTACTTTGTGATACAATCCCATAAAATCTCTAGTGTTTTCAGTAGCTTGGACAATGAGGAATTCCTCCACTTCTTTGCCCCAAACACTCATCCAATTTCTAATCTAATCAGTGACTCCACCTAGTCTGGCCAAACCATAGCATTGTCTTTTTTTCACATAGAAAAACCTGCATACTAATGTCTATTCAGCCCCCCTCCCCCACCATGTTTCCATGTTGAACACCCATCCTTCATGAAACTGAAACTTTTTTCCACAAACCACCCCCCTTCCCCCAAGCGAGGCTTGTCCACACCTTGGAATGTGATTAGCAAGTTCATCTTGGAAGACACAGCTCTGAAAATGACGTCTGATGTTACCCCAAACCATTTAATAGAAGTCATTCAGAATCATGTGCAATTATGGGACAAATCCCATGACTTGTATTCAGACAGAATAGCAAAGAACATGGGGGGAAAACCTCTCTAGATCCCACCAAGAAAGTAGAGGTAAGTTCAATATATATTTGGTCATAATTTTTGGGTACGTTCAATTTGTTTTTTCAGTTTTTAAAATAGATTTTTAATCATTGCACATCATCGTGGCATCATTTCAAAAGAGGTGGAGATTTTTGGCAGACAGAGTTAAAAGAGATCTCAGAAAAGAAAACGGAGTGGAGCCCAATCCTCACACAAAGCACACCCCTTGATCAATCAACTGGCTTTTTTGAGGGGACAGTCTAATTTCAAGAGCGTAAGTAAACTTAAATTTATCAATTTATATTATTATTTAACATACATTTTTTTTAAATTTCAACTTGTGATATAAATTCTTATTTTTTTTATTTTAATATATTTATTTTTTATTTTTTTTGGTATATTTTTTATATAATTTTCTATATATTTTTTTGGTTTAATACATTTTTAAATTTTTCTTCAAGATTAATTTTTGACTGGATAATATATTATCCGTTAAGATATTAAATTATTACATTTTTTAGGTATGTATGTATGTATGCATGTATGCATGCATCTCCACCCACTATCCGTCTCCATCTCCCTCCATGTTAAATGGACTGCAGTGCAAATCTGCAAAATGCACTAAAACTGCATAAGTGTGACTCCAGCCTAACAACGCCCACCCCAGCTCCTATCCCCCCTAATATAGTGCTGAATACACCCCTCCTCTTTCGATTACTCCTCAAAAATAAGCATCCTGCATGGACCTCATTCTGCATCCACCCATCACTGGGAGCAGTCCACCTCAAAAAGTATGATTGTGTGTGCACAAGTCAGTGGCGCAAAAATTCACGCATGCTCAGAAGCAGAAGTGGCCAGTCTTGTAATGGAAAATAAACATTCGTGACGTGGCAAATTATGAAATCTTGAAATGCAGCGCACAATTCTCTTCTTCTTTAATGGGATAATAATGAAGCTGCTATGCTGGTGATACCGATGGAGTTATTGCAAATTTCCAAAGGCTTTTTATTTTCTTGTAGTGATAAAGAATAATAATAATAATGCAAAATAAATAACGCAAAAAGAAAAAGGGCGAATCAACACTCAAACTTCTAACAAACACAAAATTAGCAGAGGGAGCCCAAAGGGTGGTGCTAAAGAGCTTAACCACTTGCTTACTGGGCACTTAAACCCCCCTCCTGCCCAGACCAATTTTCAGCTTTCAGCGCTGATGCACTTTGAATGACAATTGCGCGGGCATACAATACTGTACCCAAATGAAATTTTTATCATTTTTTTCCCCACAAATAGAGCTTTCTTTTGGTGGTATTTAATTACAGCTGGGAGTTTTATTTTTTGCTAAACAAACAAAAAAAGATGCAAAAAAAAAAAAATTAAAAAAAAAAATCATGTTTAATAGTTTGTTATAAAATTTTGCAAACAGGTAATTTTTCTCCTTCATTGAAGTGCGCTGATGAGGCGGCACCGATAGGCATAGTTAAGGTGGCACAGATGGGCAGCACAGATAGGGTGGCACTAAGGGGCACTGATAGGTACCACTGATAGATGGGACTGATGGGCACTGATAGGTGGCTCTGATGGGCACGGATATGTGGCACTGGGGTGCAGCACCGTTGTTGAGGCAGATTGCGGGCACTGCTGGGTGGCACTGACGGGGGGGCACTTATTTATTGATGAGGTGGCACTGGCAGGTGGGCACTGGCAGGGCTGGCCGTGATCGGGACTGATGTCCCGATCACGGCCGCCGGTGATCGGCTCTTTTTTTTTAAATAATAGCCGATTACCAGCTCCGTTTTATCACATGATCAGCTGCCATTGGCTGACAGCTGATCACTTGGTAAGGGGTCGGGATCGACCCCTTGCTCGGATCCGTGATCAGGCGAGTCTCAGACTAGCCGATCACAGAGCGCCCCCTCAGGGGGCACGCAGGCCGCTCGTGCACGGGACGACGTCAATAGACGTAGTCCCGGCAAAGGAGGTCCGCGCTGTAGCTGTCATTTGGCTCTAGCGCGGATCTCAACTGGTTAAAAACCATGTAATTGTTTGCTAACATTTATATGACTGTGTGTATGCCAGACAAGTTAGAGCCAAAAGCCTTCGAAAAAAAATTCCACGTTTTTTTTGTGGGAAAGTCCGATCGTGTGTACGGGGCATAAGAACTTGTTTTTTTTTCATCTTTTTGGTTACACAAAACAGCATGGAGACAGAAGGCAGCAGCCATGAACCACACATGCTTTCATAAGCTTTATTACAACTTTATAACTATGTATTCTATTTCAAATATTTTTACTTACACTGAACTGTTATAAAAGTTGTTCATTTATGATGCCAACTGTGTGACAATAAACTCACTTTGTTTAAGAATATTCAGTATTTATATTATTCTGGATGGAGGACTATACTGTAAAAACAAGGCCATATAGAAAACCTGCCACTACCAACAGTTTATTGCATGCCAAGAGTTTTCGGCCTGGAGCCTTGATCTGAAATATACCTACGAGTCAATGTTTAAGGGCACCTTAATTGCGGAATTGCGAGAGGTTTTTGAAACCTGGTTTAAGAGAATATGGGTGAGTGCAGCTTACCAAAAAACAAGGTTCTGTGACCATAAAGGCCTTGATTTTAAATCTGTGCAAATCAAATTTGAATGCTCAATACGTTATACCAGACTTACAGTAGTCTTTAATATACTGAACTTAGAACTAAGGAAAAGGACTTCCTTAGTTCATGGGAAATGTAGTTCCAAAACATCTGGGTGGGGTGCCAAGGTTCACCACCACTGTCATAGACTAATTTTTGGTTATGCCCATTCTAGAGGGGTTGTGGTGTTCAGCTGCTACCGCCTTCTGTGTAATGAGTAGGGGGAAGCAGCTATCGATATGATCAGATGCTCTGCCAGAGCAATACTGCCCACAGGAAATGTCTAAAAGAGCCCTTTGGTTGAAGCCTTGGGCAGCAGACGGCTTTGAAAAACAACAGATGTGGAATTCCCTTGATGACAAGGCACTGTTTGGAGAGAAGCTTGAAAATATTTCCTGTGTAAATGGAGGAAAATCAGGCCAACTTCTGCAGGACTGTACTGTAAAAACTAGACTATATAGATATTTATATATATATATTTATTAATTATATATATATATATATATTTATTAATTATATATATATATATATATATATATATATATATATATATATATATATATATACATATATATATATATATATACATATATAAATAATAATATTAATATATATAATTTTTTTTTTTTTGTGTGTGTAAAATATATATAAAAATGTCATAATGAATTTTTTTATTATTATTTTTTTTTTTTTCAAAATGTAACTAAAATTTTTTTTATTAAAAGGTGTTTGCTGCAAAAGGGGAAAAAGGTCGTCAGATTTTTGGAGATTGCAATTATTTACAAGTAATATTAATGAAATTAAATCAAATAGTTATCAACATTATTATTATGGCTGTTTATATTATATATATATATATATATATATATATATATATATATATATATATATATATATATATATATATATA
Source organism: Lithobates pipiens (assembly GCF_037356315.1). Taxonomy (NCBI): domain Eukaryota; kingdom Metazoa; phylum Chordata; class Amphibia; order Anura; family Ranidae; genus Lithobates; species Lithobates pipiens. Next base: position 27,965,034 of record NW_027507764.1, on the reverse strand, counting down.
TATATATATATATATATATATATATATATATATATATATATATTCTCATCTATATCATCGTAGTAAAATTTATTAATTGAATTATTTTATATTTAAAAGAATTCTCAGCAAGAGTATATTGACCTGTTAATACTGTTATGTTATATCCCCAATGATATTCTTATTTATTTAAAGTAATATTATCTGTAATAAAAAAATCTTTGATTCATATTTCAAAAATTACTATTATTAATATAATACAGGATAAAGATAGTGCCCACAGTTTACCAAGCACTTCACTACATTAACACCGACATAAAAATTAAATACAATACTTACCCGAAAAAGAATCTAACAAATTTAATTTAAAAAAAATTAATTAATGGATTAAATTTTCCTTTAAAATGGTTGTATAATCTATCTATCTTTTTAAACCTAAAAAGGCTTACCAGCATGTTTTAAAAAAAATCAACAAAACCTGTATGCTATCGGGGAAATTCCCCAGGCAGTAAGCCGCTGACTGCATAATCACAAGCTCACCGTGTTTTCCTCTGCTGGAAGCCCGGCAGACATTGCACGCTTCAGGAAAACAATCTCACACGTTTATGTGCACGAGTGATGATACGGCTGCAAAGTCCACTCACAGTGTCGGAGGCGCAGTATGCCGAAGAAACGCCAATGCAACATGTCAGCTCACTTGTCGTGTATCGGCCGAGTTGTCGCGGCCTCCTTATAAGATAAGTATTTCACAATGAAATAGTATCCTCTTCATGATTAATGATTATTAGTTTTCCCCGACAGGTTTAAAAAAAAAAAAAATTTTAATAAAATTTTTTTTGCTAAAGAAAAGCATAAAGTCTAAATACCACATTTAACGAATTTTACGCGTCACGGAGCTCTTTTACATACACCATTGTAAAATGGGATAAATATGGCCCAACTGCCAAACTAACAAGACATGGCCGTCCACTTAAACTGAACGCCCTGGAAAGGAAAGGATTCATCCAAGGAGAGCCAAGAGGCCTTTGTTCAATGATATGTACAGGTAAGTTTTTATTTTTTATTTATTTTTTTTACATCAAATTGACACACAAACCTCCTATGTGCATCTCTTTTTGCACAGAGTTGCCCCGATCCTTCTCTTCTAGTTTTATAGCGAACAGTTCATGCACATGATTTAGCTGTAGTGCGGCCTTGTAAAACATATTTACATGGTTGTACTAGTGCGGGTGCGCTCACGTGTCCAGCTTCTTTGTCCATTGACACATAGAGCACTACTCTGCTCTACCCGCCCCGCCATCCACTTTGCATATAAATTATTTTTTATTATTGCAAATAGTGGGAGTCAATGGCTGTGCTGCTATCCAAAAATATAATCTTTTAAACAAACAAAGTCACAATCACCATCTTCTTTAAACGTGATATCTGTCACAAAAGTCATTTCCAAATCTTCTTTTTCCACCATCTTTGCCCACTATCTGCTATACCTGAAGGGTTCCACATGTACTGCCACTTTAAGGCTGGCTCCACCCAGGAGTGATGCCAAGGGTCAAGGGGTATAGTAGCCATCTTGGACACATGTAAGCAGCCTAATAAGATGTACTGTCCTGAGATGCATGTTGCAGTGTACACTGAGTACTGGAAATAAACTTCCATTGTTCCAGACCAGAGTCTTGTGTCTCTCACAACACAGAGGATAGAACACTATCAATGCCCCATAAGATCTTCATGACTGCACTTCCTCTTATTGGCCACATGTGTGGACCGTTCGGTCTGTTCCACCTCTCTGTGCACTGTATCGCATGCAAAACAGTATATATTTTAAAAATGATAGATGTTAATAAAAATCAAAGCTGTTGACGCCCGCCCACAGTCAAAAGAAGCTTGCGGCATTTATTGTTCTGTTACGTGCTAACATGACTAGCCACCATTACCGTACGCAGCAGCTCTCGCACTACTTTTTTCAGACATGGCAAAACCAATAGCTTCCTTCAGAGAAGCGTACACGGCACTTTAAACATGTGATCGGCTGTGTCTAATGACATCCGTTCAAATTTAAACAAGTCTTTTAGAATAAATTTATGTAACATATTAATTTTATTAAAACAACTTTAACTTTTGAAATTTTGCATGATTTAAATTATAATCTGATTTTATATTTTATAAAAATATTTACTGTATTTTTTTTTTTTTTTTTCAGATTACATCACAATGCCAAAGTGCATTTTTAATGCATGCCCACATAGGACAGGCGTAAAAAATAAAATTCAGGATGTAAAATTGCACACATTTCCAAAAGATTTGGATATGATAAAACAATGGCTTGCACCATCTAGTTTGAAAGATGATGAACTTATTTTTGCAGCCGATGAAATTTTTAACCACTTTCAGACCGGACCAATTTGCTGGTCAAAGACCAGACCACTTTTTGCGATTCGGCACTGCGTCGCTTTAACTGACAATTGCGCGGTCGTGCGACGTGGCTCCCAAACAAAATTCTTTTTTTCCCCACACATAGAGCTTTCTTTTGGTGGTATTTGATCACCCCTGCGGTTTTTATTTTTTGCGCTATAAACAAAAATAGAGCGACAATTTTGAAAAAAACGCATTATTTTTTACTTTTTGTTATAATAAATATCCCCCAAAAATATATAAAAAAACATTTTTTTCCCTCAATTTAGGCCGATACGTATTCTTCTACATATTTTTGGTAAAAAAAAAAAAAAAATCGCAATAGGCGATTATTGATTGGTTTGCGCAAAAGTTATAGCGTTTACAAAATAGGGATAGTTTTATAGCATTTTTATTAATAATTTTTTATTTATTTTTTTTACTAGTAATGGCGGCGATCTGCGATTTTTATTGTGACTGCGACATTGTGGGGGACCCATCGGACATTTTTGACACATTTTTGGGACCATTGTCATTTATACAGTAATCACTGCTATATAAATGCAGCGATTCCTGTGTAAATGACACTGGCAGTGAAAGGGTTAACCAGTGGGTGGCAGTGTAGGGGTTAAGTGTTCCTAGGGGTGTGTTACTAACTGTGGGGGGGTTGGGCTTTAATTTAGTGTACACTGATCTCTGCTCCAATCACATGGAGCAGAGATCAGCGTCACTAGTTGCTAGGCAGAATGGGAAAATGTTGTTTATACAGCATTTCCTCCATTCGGGGATGCCCGCGGCGATCGAGTCCGCGGGTCCCGCGACCGGACTCACGGGGGTCCCGACCAGCGCGGGAGCGTGCCGCCGGCGGCGCGCTCCCGATGGCACGGCGGCAACGAATATTGGACGCACATGTACGCCAATATGCCTGCCCGTGCCATGCTGTCGACGTACATCGTCGTGCGCTGGTCGGGAAGTGGTTAAAGACAAAAACGGAGATCGTTTCAGGATGTGCTCTGCCCATTTTTCAGCAGAGTCGTATGAAAAAAAAAAAAAAAAATACACTTTTAAAACACAATGCTGTTCCGTCTTATTTTCCAGAAGACAGATCTATGCACATCCAAAAAAGAGGGAGCCTCCCAGGAGATGCCAATGTTTCAAATCTGTCCTGGTAAACGAGATAACAAAAGTTGAGGTGGCTATCCAGACCTATGAAGAAGAATCTAAATTATTCTCTTTCGGAGAAGTCATACGGATTTCAGGCCAGCTACCGTGACACTTATGATCACGATTATTCAATTTTTGGTCCCATCGATGATCCAGAATTAATGAAATCCACACCCTCAAAAAGCAAAACTACAATAGATATTTCAGATTTGGAGTTAACGCCAATAAAGTCTGCTGTTGCACAGTCTGATGATGACTTGGCACAAAGCTGGAACCAGCGCATCACAAATTGTAGTATCCGCTGAACAAAGTTGTTCAGATGCCAATTTCAGATGTGACAGAAACACTTAGTTTGATTGACGTTTGCATTTTTCCCGAAAATGATTGTACTGAGAGTATGGAGACAAATGATCCAATCGATAACTCATCAGATGAAAACGCTACACTAGATGAAACCTATGCCCCTGATTTCTCTGCAATTTCCCAAACAGATCTTTCACAAGCAGAAAGTAGCTTTACCACAGATGCTCTCAGTGTTATACCTCCCAACGAATCAGTATTTCTTGAAGAAAGAAAATTTATAGTTTTTGAATCCTGTTTAGATCGATTATTTCAGCATATACACTACTGTTCAAAAGTTTGGGGGTCACATTGAAATGTCCTTATTTTTGAAGGAAAAGCACTGTACTTTTCAATGAAGCTAACTTTAAACTAGTCCTAACTTTAAACAAATATACTCTATACATTGCTAATGTGGTAAATGACTATTCTAACTGCAAATGTCTAGTTTTTGGTGCAATATCTACATAGGTGTATAGAGGCCCATTTCCAGCAACTATCACTCCAGTGTTCTAATGGTACAATGTGTTTGCTCCTTGGCTCAGAAGGCTAATTGATGATTAGCAAACCCTTGTGCAATCATGTTCACACATCTAAAAACAGTCTAGCTCCTTCCAGAAGCTACAAAACTGACCTTCCTGTGAGCAGATTGAGTTTCTGGAGCATCATATTTGTGGGGTCAATTAAACGCTCAAAATGGCCAGAAAAAGTGAACTTTCATCTGAAACTCGACAGTCTATTCTTGTTCTTAGAAATGAAGGCTATTCCATGTGAGAAATTGCAAAGAAATTGAAGATTTCCTACAACGGTGTGTACTACTCCCTTCAGAGGACAGCACAAACAGGCTCTAACCAGAGTAGAAAAAGAAGTGGGAGGCCGCGTTCCACAACTAAGCAAGAAGATAAGCACATTAGAGTCTCTAGTTTGAGAAACAGACGCCTCACAGGTCCCCAACTGGCATCTTCATTAAATAGTACCCGCAAAACACCAGTGTCAACATCTACAGTGAAGAGGCGGCTGTGGGATTTTGGGCTTCAGGGCAGAATGGCAAAGAAAAAGCCATATCCGAGACTGGCCAATAAAAGAAAAAGATTAAGATGGGCAAAAGAACACAGACATTGGACAGAGGAAGACTGGAAAAAAGTGTTGTGGACGGATGAATCCAAGTTTGAGGTGTTTGGATCACAAAGAAGAACGTTTGTGAGACGCAGAACAAATGAAAAGATGCTGGAAGAATGCCTGACGCCATCTGTTAAGCATGGTGGAGGTAATGTGATGGTCTGGGGTTGCTTTGGTGCTGGTAAGGTGGGAGCTTTGTACAGGGTAAAAGGGATTCTGAATAAGGAAGGCTATCACTCCATTTTGCAACGCCATGCCATACCCAGTGGACAGCGCTTGATTGGAGCCAATTTCATCCTACAACAGGACAATGACCCTAAACACACCTCCAAATTGTGCAAGAACTATTTACAGCAGAAGCAGGCAGCTGGTATTCTATCGGTAATGGAGTGGCCAGCACAGTCACCAGATCTGAACCCCATTGAGCTGTTGTGGGAGCAGCTTGACCGTATGGTACGCCAGAAGTGCCCATCCAACCAATCCAACTTGTGGGAGCTGCTTCTAGAAGCGTGGGGTGCAATTTCTCCAGCTTACCTCAATAAATTAACAGCTAGAATGCCAAAGATGTGCAATGCTGTAATTGCTGCAAAAGGAGGATTCTTTGACGAAAGCAAAGTTTGATGTAAAAACAATGTTATTTCAAATACAAAATCATTATTTCTAACCTTGTCAATGTCTTGACTCTATTTTCTATTCATTTCACGACGTATGGTGGTGAATAAGTGTGACTTTTCATGGAAAAACACAAAATTGTTTGGGTGACCCCAAACTTTTGAACGGTAGTGTACGTTGCCCCAACGAGCAATGTTTTGAGCAACTAATACAATTTGATAAAGTGACCGTTGGCAGCTTACTAAAAACTTTATGGGACATGCAAAGAAAAGCACCAAGTTCTGCTATGGGAAAGTCAACCCAAAATTGCCAATTTTGCAGCTGGAAATGTAATTATTGCGTCTGCCATTACTTGCAGTGGATCGTCATTTACCACAGTAAAGGAAAGGATGGATTTGTGCACAATTCCCTTTTTTTCTAAAACAACATATCACAAATATTTAAAAAAAAATGTATATACGGTGGAATCGATCATTCCTGGCTTGAAGAAAAAAAAATAACCTAAAATCCACATTACAAAGCGATTCGATTTTTTTTAGTAGGCGACGGACAGTGCGATAGTCCAGGGTTCTGTGCCAAATACTGCACATACACAATGATGGAACTTGAATCTGAACTCATCATTGATTTCGAAACAGTGCAAGTGTCTCAAACCACGTCGTCCGTAGCGATGGAAAAAAATGGCTTTTCAAAATTGCCTGGATCGCATTATCGAAGAAAAATATGATGTTCAAATTCTAGGAACGGATCGACACGTGGGCATAAAAAAAAAAAAAAAAAAAATGCGCGAAGAATACAGCCATATTTCTCATCAGTATGACTTGTGGCACTATGTCAAATCTTTAAAAAAAAATAAAAATTAATAGAGGCCAGCAAGAAAGCAACTTGTAAGGACTTACATTTTTGGATAGCTGCGGATGTCAACCATTTTTACTGGTGCAGTAGGCACTGTTTTGGAGATACCGACATTTTTTGGAGCACTTGGACATCCCTTCTGTACCATGTACACAACATACATGAGTGGGAGGAGGATGGAAAGAATATGTGCTGTCAGCATACTCCAATATCGGACTCTGATAATCATGCGCAATGGTTGAAAAAACCCAGCGCAGCATTTATTGCACTTGAAGATTTAGTAACGTCAACTCAATTGAAAAATGATGTGCCTTGTATTGTCGCACTGGTGCCATTGAAACCTTCCATTCCAGTGTTCTCAAATAATCGGAGAAAACGATTACATTATCGGATGAACTCCATGGAGGCTCGAAACAAAAGCTGGCCGTTCTGTCACACAACAACAACGTTGGTCGTTCACAATCCCCATTGTTCGCAGACCGACCAATAGAAGAGAAGAGCTGGGCACACAAAGAACTTCTTTAGAGCACCCCCGTTCTAGGAAGAAATGGATAGTGCGTAAAATCTATGATCCTGTAAGCCACAAGCATTTTTCAAAAATAATGAGTACTATAGTGAGTGTTGCCGCTGGAAAACTAAAACCGACGTGGAAGTCAAAAGACGAGCTTCTGCCAGCAAATATAGCTTCTTCCGAAAGACCATTAAAAAAAAAGATGCGGTGTCCAAACACATGTCACGTTTTCCTTTACTTGTGGACGAAGAATCGATGTCATGAACGTATGTGATAAAAACAAAAAGTTAGTGTTAAAAAAACAGACAAAGTAAAAAAGTAAATCAGTACTGTAAAATGTTACTTACTCAGCACAACAAAGAACTGATTTTGCATCAATGCCTGTTGAATTTTTACTTTTTTGAAAATATGTAATAGATATATTTATGCCTGATAATTTTGTGCACAAGATATTGATTTAGGAATAAGGTATGTTTTTTTTTTTTAAAGGTTAGTATTACATCTAAAATGTATATTTGATTTTTTAAAAAAAAAAAAGTAACAATCTATATAACATATACAAATAATGTACTATTTTTTTTTTTTTTTTGACATTTATTAGGAATATTTAAATTCGAATAGGTTTGGACAACGGCAATTAGTTACGAAAAAATCGTTTAATACTCCAAATACTAAAAGATGATTTAATCATTAAAAATATAATTTTTTCGCCTTCTAAATTTTGTCATTAAAATGATATTGTAATATTTTTTTTTTCTTTTTCAAAGTAAAATTTGCATTGGTAAACAATTAATTTTTTCTTAACATTAAAAAAAAAAATTCTTTTATATTCCTAACATGTCTTACTATTATATTTATATTAAAAAAAAAAATTGAATAAGTAGACCAGAATTAGAAAAATTAAAAATAAAAAACAATAAATGAAGTTTTCAAAATTTTTATTAAAGCACTTCTCAAATAATAACATTTTTCTTTTAAATGTGCAATGTTAACAAAAATTTTTTGGTAAATTCAGTTTAATATTGTTTGAAAATCTAAAATTCCAAGGCCATGTCTCCAGCGTCATAATCATTAGAATATTTAAAACCAACATATTCACCATCTGGGTCTGGAAATGCTGATCTTACTGCATGAACGGCGCGGGAAGGTATGGGTCTTCGATTACCCTTGCCCAGATATCCGTGTATCCAGGCAGTGAACGCTTTATAAGAAGTTTTCCTCAAATTTCTGTAATCGATAAAATAAATAGATTGTAGACAAGATTAGTTTTAGAAACTCTACCTAAAATTTTACACACATAGATATTTTATTTGTAGACAGGATACTAATTGATCATCATGAGTAATGTGTAAAATCGGCGCGCTCCCGATGGCACGGCGGCAACGAATATTGGACGTACATGTACGCCAATATGCGTCGTGCGCTGGTCGGGAAGTGGTTAAGGGAGAAGCCTCAGCAACTGCCCCGATATCCTTAGAATTCCCAATTCTTGACAATGGTCTACGTGCTTGTTTATCTTATTCCAGTCCACATTTGGTCCATGTGTACAATATATTATCTGTCTTGCCGCACACACATGCTACACTTTCTCTGTGTAATGCTTTTGCACAGAGTGGCTCCAAACTTCCTCTTCTGGGGTCCCCTGCTGTTCTGTTTGCCCCAATAGCATTCTGCTTGCCATAAAGGGTTACACCTGCAGGCTTGAAACTCACAGGATTTGATTGGCAGTAGCAGGAGCCAATGCCTCTCCACTGAGCAGAGAGCCACTGTAGACTAGCACAACTCTGGGTCATGATCGTAATTGTATCGCCCCCCCCCCCCCACCCCTATCCCCCTTTATACCAGAGTCCTGAGATTTATTTTTGTAAACTTTAAAGTGGTTGTATACTCGAATTTTTAACTTTTACCTACAGGAAAGCCTATAATAAGGCTTACCTGTAGGTAAAAAAAAAAAATATCTCCTAAACCTGTACGGTTTAGGAGATATTCCCCTCGGTATGCGCCGCTGACTGCAGCGGCGCATGAGCACAAGGGGATTCTCAGCCTGAAAATCCGGCCAGTGGCCGGCCGGCCGGAATGAAATCTCCTGCGCGCATGCGCGGGAGTGACGATATCTCGGCTCCGGCCACTCACAGCGCCGGAGCCGCGATACCTGGAAGAAAAACGCAGAGGGAGCATGTCGGCTCCCTCGGCGTGGATCGGGACAGATGTCGGGCCTCGTTCTAAGGTAAGTATTTCATAATGAGCTAGTATGCGGTGCATACTAGCTCATTATGCCTTTTGCTTTGCAGGTTTAAAAAATATATATATAATTTGCGGGTTTACTACCGCTTTAATGCAGAGAACGCATTAAAAGGGTGGAAAAAAAAAATTGAATCTCCCAGGCACAGCCTTTGAGTCCTTACCCGCACTCTTCCCGAGCATGAATGCATGGAGCAGTGCCTTATACCAGGCGGCTCTGGTACTCTACAAGCCACACCACCAACAAAAACGCTTTTAAACTCCACTGCCTAGAAATAACCATGGTTTGTGAACAGATTCCGCTTGAAGTATTGGAGGAAGGGGAGGCAGAAGCCCAATGCTGCGGTCGCCTTCACCAGCCACGGCTCTTCACATCTGGTGAATATAAACAACCCTGTGTACAAGTACTGATAAGATAACAGTGAGGGGAGTTCAGGGGCAGCTGGGAAAAAAAAAAAAAATGCCCAAATGCTCCTAAATGTCCGTTTACCAGCAGCCGTGTACATGAGGCCTAAAGGGCTTCCAAGATCAGCCAAGTAAATCCTGCGCACTTCGGAGATTCCGCAGATTGTATGCCAAATTTATATCTGCCTGTGTGTGTCCAGCAAGATAGATTCAGATGAGGACCTCTATCTGTGGCCAGTGGTATTGCAGGCTGTGAACTTTGGCAGTTGGTTTTAAATTCTTTACAATAAAAAAATTTCCACCTCAATCAAAGATCTTGCTGCTGTTAAGTTACCATGGGTGGGCATCCTTAATATCTGGTGGGAGATGAGATTGCATGTTTTGTGGTTGTTACCTGGGTCTGTATTGGAGAATTTGAAGCTCCTTTGATAATTTGCTGGCATGCTGGTTGTTTTATAAAGACATACAATGGAAAGAGATATACTGCATATAATCCATCTCTGCACTGCAGATCTTTATTGGTTTCTACTTATAAAGCCTAAAATGTACCCCCCCTCACCCGCTCTGGGTGTTTGGATAACCATTGATTCTGTAAGGGGATTTTATTTATTTTTTTTATTTTAAGAATCGGTTTAGCTTTACAGGATGTGATGATCTTTTTGGGTGATATATAGCAGTATATGAATGGGAAAGTCTGCCTTCCACTGTTCTGCATGGTGTATACTGTGTGTTTGTACTGAATAACACAAACATGTCCTATGTATATTTCATCCCCCATGGGCTGTACATTGATAGAGAAAAACAAAAATAAAATAATGAGAATGGTGAATATAATGCTACATTCCTTACCAATTACTTTCCAATATCAGTTTTGGAGACTGGAGGAATATTGTCCTAGGTAAGGGCTTCTTCACATGAGTGGGGCAAACTACTACTCTACTCAGATGAAGATCTCTGGGTGTGTGTAGTATGGTGAAGGTCCATAATAGTTATAATAAAATCCTGTGTTCCTTCAATATATCAGAACCCGGATATGGGTCCTGAGGTGTGGACTGTCTGATGGTACAAAGTAAACACGAATACATTTTTGGCCGGGGGTGATTAGACATGGCGGTGAAACATCTTGAGTAAGACCGGAGAGACTCAACTTCGTGTCTGTATTGTGTCACTTCTCTCCATTGGTGATGGAGGAATTCCTGACACCAATGAGGGTGGATCTTCCATTTTTCTATCCCATACAATTATAAAATCATCATCAGGAGGCAATGACTGCTTCCAAAGAGGTGACGTCACCAAGTGTATTCCACATTATTAGAGCTGCTGGACACAATACAATGAGATGATGGTGAGAAGTAGAGGGGGGGGGGGGGGGGGCATTGATGCATTTTATTCCAAAATACAAGGAGGGGCAGAGACAAATCTTCTATACCTCAACCCCCAACCTTATACAAGGTGGAATGTTTTTTGAAGCTCAACCAATTAGTGTTTGCATGGCCCATAGAGCTCTACACACCCACACCTCTCTCCCCACCGCATGGCCCATAGAGGTCTACACACCCACACCTCTCTCCCCACCGCATGGCCCATAGAGGTCTACACACCCACACCTCTCTCCCCACCGCATGGCCCATAGAGGTCTACACACCCACACCTCTCTCCCCACCGCATGGCCCATAGAGGTCTACACACCCACACCTCTCTCCCCACCGCATGGCCCATAGAGGTCTACACACCCACACCTCTCTCCCCACCGCATGGCCCATAGAGGTCTACACACCCACACCTCTCTCCCCACCGCATGGCCCATAGAGGTCTACACACCCACACCTCTCTCCCCACCGCATGGCCCATAGAGGTCTACACACCCACACCTCTCTCCCCACCGCATGGCCCATAGAGGTCTACACACCCACACCTCTCTCCCCACCGCATGGCCCATAGAGGTCTACACACCCACACCTCTCTCCCCACCGCATGGCCCATAGAGGTCTACACACCCACACCTCTCTCCCCACCGCATGGCCCATAGAGGTCTACACACCCACACCTCTCTCCCCACCGCATGGCCCATAGAGGTCTACACACCCACACCTCTCTCCCCACCGCATGGCCCATAGAGGTCTACACACCCACACCTCTCTCCCCACCGCATGGCCCATAGAGGTCTACACACCCACACCTCTCTCCCCACCGCATGGCCCATAGAGGTCTACACACCCACACCTCTCTCCCCACCGCATGGCCCATAGAGCTCTACACACCCACACCTCTCTCCCCACCGCATGGCCCATAGAGCTCTACACACCCACACCTCTCTCCCCACCGCATGGCCCATAGAGGTCTACACACCCACACCTCTCTCCCCACCGCATGGCCCATAGAGGTCTACACACCCACACCTCTCTCCCCACCGCATGGCCCATAGAGGTCTACACACCCACACCTCTCTCCCCACCGCATGGCCCATAGAGGTCTACACACCCACACCTCTCTCCCCACCGCATGGCCCATAGAGGTCTACACACCCACACCTCTCTCCCCACCGCATGGCCCATAGAGGTCTACACACCCACACCTCTCTCCCCACCGCATGGCCCATAGAGGTCTACACACCCACACCTCTCTCCCCACCGCATGGCCCATAGAGGTCTACACACCCACACCTCTCTCCCCACCGCATGGCCCATAGAGGTCTACACACCCACACCTCTCTCCCCACCGCATGGCCCATAGAGCTCTACACACCCACACCTCTCTCCCCACCGCATGGCCCATAGAGCTCTACACACCCACACCTCTCTCCCCACCGCATGGCCCATAGAGCTCTACACATCCCCACAGCTGTTCTCCACCACATGGCCCATAGAGGTCTACACACCCACAGCTGTTCTCCACCACATGGCCCATAGAGGTCTACACACCCACAGCTGTTCTCCACCACATGGCCCATAGAGGTCTACACACCCACGCCTCTCTCCACCGCATGGCCCATAGAGGTCTACACACCCACACCTCTCTCCACCACATGGCCCATAGAGGTCTACACACCCACGCCTCTCTCCACCGCATGGCCCATAGAGGTCTACACACCCACGCCTCTCTCCACCGCATGGCCCATAGAGGTCTACACACCCACGCCTCTCTCCACCGCATGGCCCATAGAGGTCTACACACCCACACCTCTCTCCACCGCATGGCCCATTGAGGTCTACACACCCAAGCCTCTCTCCACCGCATGGCCCATAGAGGTCTACACACCCACACCTCTCTCCACCGCATGGCCCATTGAGGTCTACACACCCACGCCTCTCTCCACCGCATGGCCCATAGATGTCTACACACCCACACCTCTCTCCACCGCATGGCCCATAGAGCTCTACATCTACACACATCCACACCTCCCCTGTATTGCCCATAGAGGTCTATACATGCCTCCACCTCATGGCCCATAGAGCCCTAAAGAAACAAACACTGAGTGGTTGTTCCATTCACAATTCCACAACACATCCTTCAGGATCTGTTTCCAAATACAAGTTTTGTATCAGCAGCTCCCTACACAGAACATTGGACTTTCTGGATCTTCTCTTATTTCTAGAAGCTCAGAAGAGACAACCAAGTCCCATCTATGAAAGATTTCCCTGGACTGAGCTCTGTCTCTGATATAGAAATCTCTCTGTACTGATAGAAAAGTCATCTCTGTGCTGATATATCAATCTTTTCCCTACAAGTAGCTTCAATATCATTGTAAAATCTCCCACCCTCCCCAGCACAGCTCCCCTCACAGACAAATGGCTGATTGTGTCTCCTCTCCACTCAGCTATAGTCAGTACTGACCCCACCCACTCATCACATGACCAATACCAGCCAATGAATGTGTATGTCTCTCTAGCAGCAGCCTTTCTCATTAGCTATTCATTGATCTATAGCTCCTTCCTTTCCTTGATTAACCCTTCTATGTCATACCCTCTCTTGGATGATTTATAAAATCTTGATATTAGAAAACTCCCTCCATATACATCTATTGGATGGAGGAACTCGTCTGGTTTTGTCTATTAGAACAAGAAGAAGAAACATGGAAACGTTCCTACAGACAACTCCTCACTTTTCCTCCAATGACAGAACTCTACTGTGTCTGTGTGTGATGTTATATAGTTATTCTGGTTTAAAAAAAAAAAAGGCAAAACTCCATCTAATTCAACCAAAGGGAAAAATAAATAAATAAATATACAATTCTTTATACGCAGTTGATCCAGAGGAAGGGAAAAACCCAGCAAAGTACGAACCAATTCGCCCCCATGGGGGGGGGGATGTTTTCCTGTCTAATCATCGGCTGACACTTCATTATATTTATCGTTTTCGCTCTCATAGGACGGGGTGTCTTCTTATTGATGAGAAGAAATGTCCAATTTTCTACAACTTCTAAATCTACCATAGTTTACTTCCTCTGTCTGTGTGATATAAATGTAGCCTACTGCAATCCACACTCATGTATATATGGGGGGGTTTGTATGTTTTTCCTCATTATTAGTAAAAGGCTCGGTTTCCATTAGCGCAACTTGTCATGCGACTTGAGACTGCAAAGTCGCATGAAAAGTTGTACCCCATGATTTCCAATGACTACCGTTCATATCTGTGCGACTTCAAAGTTGTCCCTGCACTACTTTGATGCGACTTGAGGTCCATAGACCTCAAGAATACACAGGCGTTTCTTCAAGTCTCACCCAACTTTGGGGTTCCAATAGTGGAAACCGAGCCTTAGCGTCTTTTCTCACCAACTGGACCCTGAAAAGGTTTTATTGTATGTAATCCTCCAATATGTATGATGTGGTGTGGAGGGTTTATAGGTCTCCTCTAACGTGTTGCCTGGTTCATATTCACCTTATTCTGTACCCAGCCTGAGACTGTGAAAGTTGTGTAAAATATAAAAGGTTTGTCCCTTATTAGATTGTAAGCTCTTATGAGCAAGGGCCCTTCCAACCCTCTAGTATTGTAAAGTGCTGTGCAAACTGCTACTCCATAAATACTGTATAATATTTTTTCAATAAGGAACTGAACTGACGTTGTGGTGCTGCGAAAAAATTTATAAAAATATAATTAGTTGTGTTTGTTGGACAAATAAAATGTTTAACCAATGTTTTTATATTTTATTGTGATGAATGTATTGTTATCCCCCATAGAAATCTGCACACCATGTAATGCTCTCCCATCTGCCTTTCATTACACACAATGACAAGTCATATAAAACACACCTTTAGAATCTGACCTGTCTAATTACAGCAACAAGTGAGTTCAGCTGTGGTGTGTGCAGAGCGATAAGTGTGACGTTCTCCTTTGTAAAAAAAAAAAAAAAAAAAAACACGCACATCTTTTTTGCAGGGAAAATAATGTGCATGTGTTATTTTTGTAGTAGGATCCTGCAAAGCATCCCACCTGTGATCAGCAGACCTGACAAGGGTGGTCCATGCGCTATATTTAAGTCCCGTTCACACTTGTGTGACTTTGCCGTGATTTTTGCCACAATTTCAAGGAATGCCTGTGTAAGTGGCATCAAAAAAAATAAATAAATCGCACCAAAAGTAGTGCAGGGATTACTTTGAAGTCGGAATGACTTGAAGTCTTACTAATATGAATGGCTGTCATTGGAAATCCTGGGGAACGACTTGTCATGCTACTTTGCAGGACAACTCGCATAAGTGTGAAAGGGGCCTTAGTCTAATATAGTTATGCAGACGCTGTAGATGTGGAGATAACCCAACCCCCTCCCAGACCTTAGAGTTTAGGGGGTACCCCCGTATTAGTGTATGTAGCTTTATAAAATGGTAAGGCCTGATTTATCAAGGTTTTCCAAGCCGGAAGGGGCAAGTGCAGTAGCTTTTTTTTCCATTAAAAAAAAAAACCTTTCCTAGCACCTAGGCCACCTACACCAAGCAGATCCGCCTCCGCAGCAGGGATTCGCTCCACTGATCCCAACTCAACAGGCGGATGACAGGTCTTTGTCCTCTCCACTAATGCAGAGTGGACACGGACACAGCCCACTGTTCCCTATGGGGCGATCGGGTGGAAATGGACAGCCTGTGTTTCCATCTGACTGTCATCCCATCAGCCAAATTGATGGAGAACGGATTAGAGTTGCCACCTCATTCCTTTTAGGTTCCGTTTCCACTATTGCAACCCCAAAGTCACACGATGTTGCCGCGACTTGAAGCAATGCCTGTGTGTTCTTGAGGTCTATGGACCTCAAGTCGCATCAAAGTGTAATTCATATGTGTTTGCGTTTAAAGGGATGAGGTGCCCACCCTAGCTGGTATATAGATTTTTGTTTCACGGTTTGATGCAACTTTGGGTGGGACCTGGATATGACTTTGGGTTTGATCAATGATA